>NW_010199056.1:0-1300 GCF_000695765.1 Mesitornis unicolor
CGCCGCGGAGACGGCAGCACTGTGTGCCCGGGCCGTCCCGGCCACGCCGTGCCAACGTGCTCCCGCTGCCAGGCGGGCAGAAATGCCCGGACAAGGAGGGAGGCGAAGGCAGGAGCTCGGTTCCCGTCACCTCCAGAGCTGGGACGGGACGATGGAGGAGCTCACACCGCCAGCCAGGCAGGCACACGCAGCTCGCCCAGGGCACCTCTACCCAGACTACATTTCCAGGCACCAGAAAGACCCCCTTTTTACTCATAAAAGCCTCTTGCTCTCTTCCCCTCGATTAAACATGGACCGCAAACTCCTTGGAGCGTCTCCAGCAGGCACACCTGCAGGTCAGCCCAGCAAGAGGCTCAGCTGGCGGCCAGCACCAGGAGCTGCACGCTGAGAGGCTGTGCCACCGGCTCCCACCTGCCCCCGGCAGCACCAGGCAAACCCCTGTGCTCAGGAGAGTGCAGCGCAGCAGCTTCGCTGAAAGCCAGATGTTGCATCCAAGCCAAACTTCCCCGAGTTACAATGCACACTTAGAAACTCCCAGGTAGGCGAGCGAGCCAGCCAGCAGCCCTGATGTAATGCCTATAAACCAGCCCTCCCCTGACAGCTGGGCTTTAAAGTGCTAACAACCAAAAGGGAGCTAATTAATTTGTAACATCATCCCCTTTAAAGAAAACCTCAGATTGGTAGCGATGATTTAATGATTCAGTAGGCTCATCATCATCATGAGCAGTCAGATGCAGTTTTGCCCCATCCCAGCCCCATGCCCAACTCCCTCCAGGCCCCTCTCAAGGCCAGTTTGCTGGCTCTCATCTCCTCAGCCTGAATCCAGGTGCACAGGAGGAACCACACCAAGCTCAAGAATGCCTGGGGACACGGAGCATCCTGAGGCAAGCTCCCTCTGCCATGACTGCCAACAGCTCCACAGCCAACTGCCTCTGCCCCCATGGTAGGGGACACACGGGACGGGAAAGCAGCATGGCAGGGCACAGAGCAGACCTATGACAGGGTGAGACCCATGTGCTCAGACAAGCACCCCAGGAAGGGACAGCCAAAGGACTGAATCGTTCAGGTCTAGGCTGATGATAACCCTTGAGGTCTGCTCCACTACAGCCTCTTTGCTTCAAGAGCTGGGGATTAGGGGGAAGAGAAGGAAAACAGCACTCTGCACTTCAACCTTGCCACTATTTGTGTGCAGAGGCAGCACCACACCATTACAAGGCTGCCGGGACATGGCCCGATCCTGAGCAGAGCACTAGCAGCAGGCAGAGGCCACAGATGGTGGCTATCTGTGCAGACACTCCCT
>NW_010199056.1:1331-6713 GCF_000695765.1 Mesitornis unicolor
CCCCAGCGTCCCCAGCTCCCTCGCAGCCAGCAGCTATCGATGTCCTCAGGACAGCGTCGGCAGAAGCCATCAATAGAGCACGGCTCACCAGTGAGGCACTGCCCATGCTCTCTGCCCAGCCAGGCTGGATGGTTCCTGTGGGAGTCAGGTTCAGCCAAGCATGTGCAGCTGTGCCGAGGTTGCTCAGCCACATCCTGCGAGGATGGGACACAGCACACCCAGCCACAGGGTCAGAGCATGGCAAAGCAGCTCAGCCTGCCCCACACTGTCTCAGGAACGTGGCCACGCACACTGCCACCAACATCACCCTGTCCCAGGTCCGGGAGCTTTGCCTGGAAGAGCCAGGCGAGTAGCCCAACTGATGCCCCTTAAATGCAACAGCAAGGCCAGCCATGGACAACAGCATTGCCCAGTGCTTTTGGACCAGGAAAAAGGCTCTCCAGTCCAGCCACCAAGACCTGTGACCCCCCTGTCGCAGGCAGCAGCCTTAGAAAGCTCTCTACCTGCGGGGGCTGCTCAGGCTGAACCCGGTTGCTCTGCAGCCAACGGGCAGCCCATCCTCTCCCTTGCGAGAGCCAGGGGCCAGCAGCACTGAAGCCTCGCCGAGCCCAGGCTCTTTAAGACACCATCTGCTGCCGCAGCCGTGCTGCCTCCCCTGCCCCATATATAGGTCAGGTCTGTCACAGGATTAGCCAGGGTGATTCGAGGGGTGTGAGCCCGTCTCCCACTGGAGAGACGCTCTGCCCTGTCCTCTCCCCAGTGCCCAGCGTGCCAACGGCTCGCCTCCACTCTCTCCCCAGCCTTTCCCTCAAGTCCAGGGAGAGGAAGAGGCCCCAGATCCTTCTCTTCCCTCCCCAGTGCCTGAACAACTGGGAAGAAACCAGCACCAAGCACCCAGAAGCTCCCAGGCTGTGGGGGAAGGGAGGCAGCAGGAGCATCCCCACCCTACCCAAGGCCTGACACGAGCACCAGGGAACATGGGACACCCCAGCATCAGCAGCTGGTGCAGGGTGAAGCAATTCTCTGCTGGGGAGACGGGGGGGGGAGAGGAGCTCCCTCCCCACTCCACACACCCCGGTGGAGCTGAGTTCGCTGGCAGCAGAGGCAGGACGCCTCTGCCGCGATCACACACCACCCACTCCCACCCCCGGACTGACAGCACTCCCATCAAACGCCTCCAGCCACACACACGTGGAGGATGCTGACATGAGGAGCGAGTAGCTGCACAGGCAGCGGAACTGATAACGCCCGGTTTCCTGTCGATCTCTCCCACGTGGATTTGCTGATGTCTAATAGCAAGGCTGAGCTGCACTGCAGAGGGAGAACTAGCAGCATCTTCTTTCCCACAAGCCAGAGCTGGTAGCAAGCCGAGACCTTTGAGACAGCCACCACACCTGACACCTTCCACAACTGACACCATCCAGCAAGTTCAAAGCAGAGAGGACTCACAAATGAACAGTAAGCTTACACAAGCCTTCATTTCCTCAGGACAGGGTAAATAATCTGCAGAGAAATCTCCACCTTCCTTTGTTTGCCCTAGAAAGACCTGCACAAACTGAACTGCATGACCAGAAGGCTGCTGGTGCAGCAGCCAGGTCCAGCTTGGGTACCTCTGTAGCTGAGCAGCACCAAGCGAGGGGTCATATCCTCTGCTCTCCTGGGTGGACTCCTCTCCCCAGCACAGAAGCACGTTGAACCACCCCACATCTGTCTGTGCTGGCATCCTGCAGCAGCCACTTCTGCAGCTCAGTCGCATGTGGGTGGGGGGAGAAGAGCAAACACCGCCATGTCCATCCCCAACCTGCTTCTGGGCAGCCTCACCGTCCTTCCTACCACGAGACACTGTGGTGCAGGTCTCCATACTCCTCTGCCCTCCACATTTTAGTTCTCCTTTCAGACAGCTCTTTCCTAAAACAGACCCAATCTCTCCTTGGGCAGAGCCAGCCCAGGGAGCAGAGATTCAGCCTGCCTCCCCATCCCTGGGAGTCCCCAGCTCACCTGCCACCTCTCCACAAGCATCCTTCAGAGCCCAGCCCGCCCTCTACACGCTGCGGACAGTGTTAACAGTGTCTGCCAAGCGAGGGGCCGAGGGCAGGAGGGGCTGGGCTCCCGACACCTTCCCCACTGCTCCACCGGCTGGACCCAGGCTGGACCACTCCGCCTCCCTCCCCGCTGCCCTTCTGCCACCGGCGCGCCGGAGGCAGAGTGGCCGCGTCTGGCGTCGCGGCTCCAGCGAAAGGATCCGGGCAGAGCCAGAAGCTGGTGGACAGCAAAGAGCAATTTCGTTACTGCTCAGCAAAATGAAGCGTCTCTTGAAAGCGCTAGTGACAGTCAGGAAGTTGGGCTGGGTGTTTTGTTTTGCATTTTAAGAAGCCTGCAGGGACGCCGACAACCTGCAATGATCATTTTCAGAAAGGAGCTCAGAGAAATTCATTATTTTCAGCAACCATTTACCCTCTTTTGTCCTTGATTTAAAATTTGCCAGGAGGCTGCTTACAAGACGCACCGAAACAGGCAGTGACCAGTGCCTTAAGCACGATGGAGGCTTGCTGCAATACCTCCCCAGTACATCACTCACAGCGAATCCCACAGCAGCGCCTGGGGATGGCTTTAAGAGCAAAAACATGACTTCCAAGCTGACAGCCCCTGTGCACAAAGCGCGACTGTGCGGTGACAACAGAGCAGCCTGGGGCACAGGAGCTGGCTGACCTCTGCTACAGCTCTCACTGCTGGATTTTTATTGTTCACCACTTTCCCGAAGCACAGGCACAGGGAGAAAAGCAACTCGTACACTCGGCTCCAAATGCAAACGCAGCCAGGGAGCCCCACCAGCACAGCAAGGAAAAGACAACGCGCTGGAGGGGACCATGGCTCAGCACAGGCAGGCTGGGAGAGGAAGGACCAGGGCAGGGCATGGGGCCTCCCTTCCCGGGGGCGACAGCAAGAGGTGCTGGGGCCCTTGGTCACCACCGTGCAGGCTCACCCGAGAAGCTGCAGCTCCTAGCACACGGTGTCGCAAGCCAGTCCTCGCTCTGCACGGTCAAGCTGAAATCCCTTGTCCTGCTTTCCAAGGTAGCCAAAGAAAGCCCACGGCTACAGCTCCACAGCCAGCAGAGCCAGGTCTCCAGGGACCAGGCTGCAGCTGGAAAATAATATTCCCAAGGCCTGTGAGAAGTGGTGCTCGCTGGGGACACTGCTGTCCTCACCCTCTGCCATGCACGCAGCAAAGCAGGAAGCCCTCCCAAACCACCGCAGCTCCAGAAAACCCAGACATCCCACATTGGACACAGGCCCTCATGGGCTGCTCTGCACTCCAGGACATGGCTCCTGCTCTGAAAGGCTGAGGACTTGCAGGTGCAAGGGCTATAGAAAGGATGAGCACCCTGGGACGGCTCTGCTGCCCAGAGCTGGCAGGCTGGCGTTTCCCAGCACTCTTGTGAGCCAACAGCACAGATCCACGCTGCTCCTCACCTGTCCTGGGGAGCCACACAACATCCTCGGGCAGCTCTGCAACTGCAGCGCTCAGGGCCTGCCTCTCCCAAATTCCTGCCAGGCCAATGTCGCAGGGCCTCCAGCGGGAATCCTCAGACATTTTAGCAGTCTCTGACACACCAAACTCGTGCTCTGTGTGCTGTGCCTGCCTGGTAGGCATGCAAATCCCTTGGCCACCCGTTCACCTACACAGCACAGGTGACAAACCACCTTTCTCCAGCTCGCCCCAAGCTGGGAGCCAAAGGATGGTGGGAAAACGCCATGCACTGGCTCCTTGATTCAGAGACAAAAACCCAAAAGCATCCAAAAGCCCCACGCTTTTCTGTCAAAAACCAGCGTTGCGGCGCTCCCCGCCAGCTGCCCAGCCACCACCTCCCCAGCTGTGCCCCGCGGCCGGCCTCACGTGACGGTGAAGTGGATGCACACAGGAGGAGCGGCTGTCGTGACAGCGTTACCGCTCGTGTCCGACACACAGCAAAGCCCAGCAAATCCCAGCGCTCTGCAGCTCTCATTTACAAACCCCACACGCTCTGCACAGGTACACGGGCTTCAGCGAGAGCTCAGTGCTCACAGCCCCAGGGAAATCACACCTGGGGGGAAACAGCCCAGCGAGCACAGGGCTCCCGAACTCTCGGGTGTCCACCAGCACAAGGACAGGCCCTCAGCAAGCCCCAGGGACAAGGAGAGCTCTTCCTACACCAGCACCAGTTCAGGCTGGGAGCCCCCCTCCCCAGAGCCAGCCTCTCTGCTATTTCAGCACAGATATTCCCACTGTGGAAGCAGGGATACCTGAAAGGACAAGGGCTTCATCCCATCCTGCTCCGCTCCAATCGACTTCGCTTCACTCCCTGTCGCTGCCCCAGGGTGGCAGGACTTCACCAGCTCTACACACACCTGGAAGAAGTGCTGCGAGTTGAAGCCCAGCCCCTACCTGCCAGCTGTTATTTCATTGCTCTAACAGGTCCATAAAACAGGGATAATTAAATCTCCCCTAAACTCTTTTCCATTTAAAATAAAAATCTATAGTCCCTATTTCATTAGCTGGCTCTGGGTTTTAGAGCTTGATCAATTCCCCTCGCAGAGCCCTGGTCCCAGGCAGCAGATGCAGACACACAGCAGGCAGCTCCCACGGTGCAAATCAATGGGGATTCGCAGTCTCCTCTCCCCGTTCTTTGTTCCTCGCTCACCAAAGGGGAGCCACACGGGGTGGCAGGTAGGGATGGCAGCTTCACCGCACAAGGGAACGTCACTGCCACGCACAGCTTCAGAGGTCAGATGGAGCGCCTGGCAAGAGCAGAGGCAGAAGCGATGCTCCCCCCCAGCACAAGGCTCCAAAAATGCAGGCACGACCCTAAAGGCAAGGTGGGGCAACGCCTCTCCACTTGCTCTGAGGTGAGGAGGGACGAGACTCAGCTCTCACGGCTGATGGTTGGAGTCAGAGCCCTCTGCAAGCATCAACTGGGAACCAAGAGCAGCCAGCACCGCTCTGACCTCCCTGTGCACAAAGCGGAAGAGAGCCATCGTATAGACCCGAGCGCACAGGCTTACCGTTTCCTGCCCTCCGCTGCTGCCCTGCCACACATCCCCTTCCCCCCACCAGCCAGGCCTCCAGATGGCTCTTGCCACCAGGCCCCTCCCTCGGCTGCAGCGGGGAGCTACTGGCTCCTGGCAGCAGATGGAGGGACCACCGACAGCAGACAGAGCTGCACAGGCAGTAGATGTGCAGAGGCCCTGCCTGCCCACGGAGTAGAGATCAGCACCCCATGCAGCCCTTGCCCCAGGCCAGTGCCTAGGTGCCACCCAGCACCCATCACACCAGGCACGCATCCCTCCCTTTTGCCTTTCTGAGCCAGAAAGCAGCAAGATGCCATGGTCCCCATCCTGCCAGTG
>NW_010199056.1:6759-7975 GCF_000695765.1 Mesitornis unicolor
CCCAGCTACACAACATCGGTGGCAGACAGACCACACCACCTGGGCCTGCACCCCGATCTCCACCAAACCACCGGTACCTGCCAGGGACAGCAGGGCAGGTTGCTGGGACACAGGAACAGCCACATGGCTCCAAGCAAGGCTGGGGGGGGACAAAGACCCAGCACCCCACCATGACTCCTTGTGCAGTTTTGTGCAGGGGGGGTGACTACACAACATCGGTGGCAGACAGACCACACCACCTGGGCCTGCACCCCGATCTCCACCAAACCACCGGTACCTGCCAGGGACAGCAGGGCAGGTTGCTGGGACACAGGAACAGCCACATGGCTCCAAGCAAGGCTGGGGGGGGACAAAGACCCAGCACCCCACCATGACTCCTTGTGCAGTTTTGTGCAGGGGGGGTGACACCAGAGCCTCCCAGACACACCCCGGCAGCTCCCACCTCACCTCCCATGCCCACACCTGCCCTGAGAAAAGGGGCGTGAAGGGGTGCACAGTTCACCTGCTAAACCAACCCCCCCGCGCCAGGGGCGTGACGCCGCGGAGCACAGCTCCCACCACCTGGCCAGACTCAAAGCAAACACCCAAAGGTGACAAACAAAGGCACTCAGCAGGCACTCCGCATTAGCAGTATTTTTAGACACCGCTATGGAGCCGGCCTTATTATTTTCATTGCAACGTGCATAATTACCCACCATGCACCGCAGTGACATCAGACGCAGCCTGTTCCCCTCCGACAGTCGGCAAGGCCGGCACTCGCTCCTTCTCCCAGGGCTCCCGGCCTCAGGGACTGACCTGCCCCCCCCAACCCCGGGTTTGGCCCAACCACTGCACACGGGAGGGACTCAGGGTCCTGGGGACTCAGAGCTGGCAGCGGAGCAGAAATGGGTGCAAGTGGCAGAGGGACGGAGCAAGGCGGTGACACAGGACAGCAAGGAGGCGAGCACAGGGACAAGCTCCGGAGCTGCAGACACACGCAGCCACCTGTGCTGGAGCATGGGGCCGGTGCAGGGCTCACGGCCAAGACATCAGCGCAAAAGTGTGCCGTGCTTGTGGGAAGAGGCTGTGTCTCAATGGAGGGACAGCACCCGCCTGGGCACAGGCTGCCTGTGGGGCTCAGCTCCTCTAGGAATGCAAGCCCCAGAGCACCCCAAAGCTACCCAGACCCTGGTCCCACACGTCCTCTGTGGGACAGAGCAGCCTCGGGCCCTGCACC
>NW_010199057.1:0-609 GCF_000695765.1 Mesitornis unicolor
TGCTGCAGATGCAGGCACTGCTGGCGCCCGCCCCAGGCACCCCTGGGTGCGTGGTTCCACGCCATCCCCTGCCCATGGCCCCTGCGGTCGCTCGGTGCCAAAATGCAGCTTTTTAGCTGAAAGGTGGCAGGGCCCATGATGAAGCTGTGTTTCCCCACAGGCTGTCGGCCGAGGCACTACACCCCTTGGCTCTGCAGCTGGAGTCACGGGGCTGGCTGCTCACCCCTGCCCAGCGCTGCCCGCTCGTCCGTGCCGCCTTCCTCCAGGTCCTCGCCCTCCTGCCCTCGTCCTTCAGCCCCGGCTTCACCCAGAGCATCCGCAATGCCATCAGCACAGAGCTGGGCAGCCTCACACCAGGGGGAAAGCCAGGATGTGCCGAGCTGCAGGTACCACTGTCTGCCAGGACAATCATGGCTGTGGCCGCCTTGGCAGTGAACCTGGGAGTGGGAAGTGGGGACCCCCCCTAATTGGTGGGACACACCCCACTCAAGACCAAGTGTTGGAAGGGGGATCCTGGTTTTCCTCCAGGTGGGCTTGGCCGTCCTCCACCAAACCATGGCCCACTTCGTGTGCAGTGAGGCAGCTCGGCTGGGGGGGGGGGGGGGGGGG
>NW_010199057.1:640-2356 GCF_000695765.1 Mesitornis unicolor
CTTCTCCGGCAGCCGCATCCTGATGTCCAGCTTGCTGTCCTGAGCTGGGTGACCACCAGGGAGACAGGAACGTGCAAGGAGCTGGAGAAGTCTCTGGGGCTGACATTGCTGGTATGGCGAGACTCAAAAGTCACCCAGGAAAGCAGAGGGTCCCCAGTGCACCACGCAGATGGGATCCTGGGTGCTCACTGAGAAGCACGGTGCTTCCCGGGCTGAGGGCGCATGGGTGCGGGACACTTGCCCGGTTGCTGGCCCATGGTGCTGGTGATGCTAACCCTGTGCCTTCTTTTCTGTTGTCAACTAGGAGAGCTTGCGGTCAGTGCTGCAAGAGAGAAGGGACAAAGAGTTCCTGAGATTGTACCTTGAGGCTTTGCTGCATCTTTACAGAGACCCCTCGTCGTGGTGCCAGGAAGCTTCCTGTAAGCTCCAGGGCTCCAGGGCAGCATGCCTGGAGATGCTGCTGCATGTGGTGGAGGCTGAATGTCCCGGCCCTGACCTCCTCTTCCAGGCGCTGTGTGCTGCCAGCCTGCTGCTCACCCATGGGTAGGTCCCAGCTGCTGCCAGGGGGCTCTGCCTGACCCTTCCAGATTTCCCCTTAGTCCTTGATGGAAATCACAGCTTTGCACTTGGGTCCTGTGGTCTCAGGTCAGTCCTTGGGCCCCTGGGCGGAGCTGGAAGATGTGCCTGAATCTCCTTCCCTGGCCTCTGGTAGGTTTGAGGACAAGGACAGTGCCCTGGTCGAGCGATGGTGCACGGTGCTGGAGGGCTGCAGCCGCTCTGCTTCGTTCGAGGTGCTGCGGCTGGCGGCCGCCCGCTCTCTGCAGATGGCGGGTGCCAGCGTGGTGCGGCGATCCCTGCGTGCTGCCTGTCCCCTGCGCGTCCCTGTGGCTCTGCGGTAGGTAACCCATCCCCTGGCATGGCCATGCTTGCAGGTGTGGTCCTGCTCCTTGCCACAGTGTGTTCCCAGCAGCGCTGCTCCTTGGAGCCCCAGCCCCAGGGTGCAGCAGGTTAACTGACTCTGCAACAGGACGTGTCCCCGTGGGTGTTAAAGAAAACCCCACTCGTTCAAAAATCACTAGTACCCAAGAGCCTGCAGCCTACAAAACATTTGTGTTGTTTTAATAGAAGCAAGCAGCCCCTCATGCAGCAAACTGCATTGCTGGGTCCCTTTATCCCTGTTGTAGTCCCTGCCCTCCCAAGCAGCAAGCTCTCAGGCAGTGGCTGTGCCTTTCACAACCCAGGAGCCTCCAAAAGAGTCCCTTGAGGAAGCATTGGGGTGGGGTCTGATCCTTCCCGCCGCCAGGCGGGCTGGGGATGCTCTGGGAGTGCCTTGCCTTCTCTCCCGTTTCCCCAGGCTGATAAATGTGGGCATTCACCTTCTGCAAGATGAGGAGCGAGAGGTCCGGCACGAGGCATCGGGTTTTGCCAGCCTTCTGCAGCAGGACCCTGCAGAGCTGCTCCGAGATGGCTGCGTCTTTGTGATGGCTGCGTCTTTGTGCATGACAACGTGGGACTCCTGGGCCTCCTGCAGCTCCTCCTGGGGGAGTTTGGGGAGCATTCCGAAACCTTCGACTTGCTGCTGCAGCACCTCCCCGTCCTTGATCTCAGGGGAGTCGTGGAGGAGCTGGAGGCCAACAAGTGAGTTGCCAGACCCCTGGGCTGGGTGTGAGGGGGTGCAGGGTGCCATGGGGCCAGCCTTTGCCTTCACCTGCACCT
>NW_010199058.1:0-2944 GCF_000695765.1 Mesitornis unicolor
CCAAGCCTTGGTGTACCGGACCCCCCCGCGCCGCCGCGGCTCCCGACAGGTACGGGCCAGCTCGGTGTTGGGATAAGGAGGGATGCTGCGTGTCCCTCGCTGTCCGAAAGCATCGCGTTCCCGATTGCAGGGGAAGCACGTGGAGTCTGGGACCGTCCAATTCCGCTTCTCCACCCGTTCGGAAGAACATCTTGTAACTGCAGCCGAGAGCCTGCGTAAAGGCAGGGACAAGTTGGAGAAGCCTCCTACGCCGTCGCTGAGTGAGTGTTTTCCAGATCGCTGACATTTAAAATATAGAGTGTGGCACTGGTGTCTGCTCAGGAGGAAAAACACGACTTCGAGTTTCACTGAGCTCGTTTGAATTGCTGGAGCGAGCACAGTTTCCATCGGGTTGAAGTCAGCTCTCGCTTCGTAACCTGCAGAATTCTCTGAGCCAGGGGTGAAGTCCCCAGGGGTTTCCAGCTCGTTCCCATGCAGGGTTGCTCTGATGCCGTTTGGTGGATGGGCTCAGCAGCTGCACCATGCTCTGCCGGTGCCACCACTCATCTCTCTGCATCCCTCCAGTTGTGATGACAGGAGAGAGATCAATTACAGGGGGAAAATCCAACAGTGGTGTTGAGCGTGACAGCAGCCCGGGTCTGATGGCGTGCACGGGCTGTGCCAGCGCCTCGACGGGGAAACCGGGCTGTGAGCACGTCTGTCTGGGCATTTATCAATAGTGCAGGGGTCGGGGTGTCAGTGCCCGACTGCTGCGTGTGTTGGAGGAGGAAAGAGAAATGCCTTTAGGGTTTGGGTCCTGGAAGCCCTCTCAGCTTGTTTCTCCTCAATCCTCCTGTTTTGTGGTCGCTGGGAAAGAAACTTCCCTCTCTGTAGCGTTTGCTCTGCTCCGGTTCCTACCCAGGGCGATGCTCCAGATACCTGACAGCGTTTAAATACATTTAGACACCGTTTTTTGAGCCTGCCCAGCCCCTCCGAGCCGGCAGCCGGCCGCCGGCGAGGCGGGGTGCGGTGGTGCCGGTTCCGGCTCCGGCGCTGCTGCGCCTTCCACGAGGTGGCAGCGGCTCCGCGGCTCTGCGGCGAGCGGCCGGGTTTGCTGGCGAGGGCTTTGAAGCAGAGATCTCCAGTGGAGAAGGGGGCGAGGGGAGAGCCCCAGCAGGGCGGTTTTGGGGCGAGCTGTGTGGTGTCTCCCTGGCGCTGGAGGCTGGCGGCACCGGGAAGAGCTTGGGAAGGCCGGCGGTGGTGCCGGAGCCGTGCCGAGGGAGCAGCCTGCACCCTGAGCTGCCGAAAAGAGCGTTTTGTCAACTTTTTGTAGTGCTTTGTGGGAAAATGTGCCGCCATCTGTTCCTTTTGGCCAGGGGAGGCTGAGCGCATCTTCTGCTGGCTCTGCTGCCGGCGGTGCTGTGGGGCTGTCCCTCGTCTCTGACACTGCCAAAGCCATCCTAATGGGGGGAAATCAATATTTTAGACATTAGGGAGGGCAGGGCGCTTCCCCTCACGCAGCATCGGTGTGAGATGGCTGGGGTGTACGTGGTGGTGAAGGCAAAGTGAGGTCTGGGCATCGTGCGGGTGCAGGAATCCAACATCTGTGTCCCCGCTGCGAGGGACCCACGGCTCCGCAGCTCAGCTGTGCCAGGCCGAGCAGCCAAACGCAAACAGGAGCGGGCGCGCACCGTTCCGGGGCATGAACGCACGAACGCATGAAGGGAGTGACAAGGAACAACGGAGGAGCGGCGAAAACCTTAAGTATCCGAAAACTTTCACGTCTCATTAAGCATCCCACTTAGGCAGCGCCGCGCGGAACGCGTGCCTGGGGATGCAGGAGCTGCCTTTGGTGGCAGAGTTAGCCTAATTCCCAAAATAATAAATAACCAAATAACGGATGGGTCTGCAGACGTGCTCTGTCACCCCCCCAGGCAGCAGCCTCATTGGAAAAGTGAGTCAAATAAGCATTCGGTGCAGAAAAGCAGCCTCACTGAGCTGGTTTCAGCCCCAGAATTTAACGGGGCCGGTGGGAGGTTGGAGAGGGCTCGGTGGTGGTGGAGCTGGGGGCCAGGGCTCTGCTAAAGCTCCTGTCCCATCCCTCTTGCAGGTCGTCCGGCCCCGCTGCCAAGGATGGGCTCCCTACCAGGACCAGGGGTAAGTGCAGGGCCATGGGCAGCGCTGTTACCAGGGGCCGCCCCCCGCGCTCCCCATCCCCTCCTCTACTGCTGTTCCTGGCTGCTGCGGCCAACGTGCACCAAGCATCCTGCTCCAGGGAGCAAACGGGACCCTGCCTGCAGCGCTGGGCATTCCCCGAGCTCTGCGCGCCCCAGATTCGTGTCTTTGTGAGGGCAGCTCTGGCTTTGACAGCCCAGATTTGCCGGGTGCCGTTGTCCCCGGTTCGTGCCGACGGTGACGCACGGCTCCTTCGCGCGCGGAGCTGCTGGGATTTAAGGAGAGCTATGAATCCCCACATCCCTCTTTATGCTTTTTTTTTTTTAACGTCTCGGTGCAGGGATCAATGCACACAAATATTTTTGATGAAATGAAACGCTTCGTAAGGCCGCATTAAGCGGTTTGATCTCCCTGCTGCATTTCCTCATCCCTTGCCAGGGGAAGCGCAGCGGCTGGGTAGGCAGCAGAGATGGGAGCCTGTGGGCAGCCCCGCTGTGCTGATCCTCATGGAGTGGTGATGCTGGAGCACACAGCACCCAAACTGCTGGCCACGGGGGTCCTGAGGCTGGGCTGCCTTGGGGGGCTGCTCCCCGGTGCGGTGGGTGCTCACTCACTGCTCTCCCCACAGCTCTCAGTGTCGCAGCTCTCACGCATCCCCACCCCAGGGCAGGGCCCAGCACCCGGTGCAGGACGGGGCCATCACGCACCTGGAGGCCGCCCTGGACTCACCGGACCAGGAGCCCTGCGCCGCTGAGCAGCTGCGGGCGCTGCCCTTCACGCCGCTGCAGGT
>NW_010199058.1:2973-4559 GCF_000695765.1 Mesitornis unicolor
CTGGCAGGTGATGCTCGGTGCCCACCGCCCGTCACACAGGGGTGCCCCCAGCTGCACCCCTCACCCCTGTTTCTCTGGCAGCTCCTGCACCCCGCTGTCCCGCGCCGCCCTGGCGCGCCTGCACGCCGCCGGCTTCCCGGAGGTCCTGGACCACAACCAGGAGCCGGTGGAGATCTCGGAGCCGGCGGCGCCGGGCAGTTTCAGCCTGCAGCTGGAGGAAGCCGATCTTCTGCAAGGCAATGAGATCATCCTGCAGTTCCTGGCGCTCAGCAGGTGGGATCCCAGGGCATCCTCGGGGACAGCCCCTTCCCAAAATCCCCCCGACCCCTTTCCCTGCTTGGTGCGGGAAGTCCTTGCAAAGGTGCTGCTGTGGGGGCAGAGCCTGGGGGGTTTTATGGTGATGCTCTTCTCCTTTTGGGAAATGATAGTCCCGTTTTTTCTGTCGTACCTATGTGCTGTAAAAGCGAGTTAACGCAGCTTTCTCCATATGTGGAGTCGAGCTGGGCACTCGTGGGGTGGGTTTTGAGAGGGTGGGACCCTGCTCCTGGTGTTTCCATGGATGGTGAAGGTAAAGTGATGCCTTTGCTGGGCTCCATAGCAGCATATGGTGAGAGACAGCTGGAATCGGGAGGGCTTTTTGGAAAGCAGAGGCACACCATATGCCCGCTGTCTTCATTGGAGCCTGGATACTTGCGATGCTGCCGATCTCCTCTTGTTCTTGTGCCTCAGTGCCGAATGCACGAGGAGCAGGATCTAACCCGCATCCCTCTGCCTCCCTTAGGGACGCCCGGGACAGCGCGGAGGGCCCGTGGCCGAGCACCGTGTTCCTCACCTTCCAGTTCTACCGCTTCCCGCCCGTCACCACGCCGCGGCTGCAGCTGCTGACCACGGACAAGGGCCTGGTGGCCGGGTCAGCGGTGCCGGCGCAGCTCCTCGTGCGGGTGAACAAGGACGGGACCCTCGGCACCGGTGAGCTCTGGTTTTTGGCATCCTCGTGCGGCCGCTCCTCTTCTGTCAGATTTGGGCTTGCGTCTGGGTGAGGAATGGGCCGGTGCCTGCTTTGACAGCAAAACCCCGCTAATTTGTGTGGCACAGAATGAAAAACGTTGATGTAAAACATGGGTTTGGTGTTGGGGATGAGGTTTGGGGCTGGCAGCTCCTGCCTTTGTAAAGAAAAGCAGCGCATGAGAGCGGAGCACCCAGAGCGAGCAGCTCCCATCCTCTGGGATGGACACTCGGCTTTGTTTCTTTCCGTGTCTGGTTAAATTCTGGTCCCAAGAGGCACCATGCACTTCTGGCTGATAGAGCTCCTCTGTGTGGAGCTGTTAATGGAGATGAGCAGGGGGTCAGCGCAGCGTGAGTGTTTCAGTGCCAGTTTTGGGGGACCTTAGCCCTCACTAATTGCTGGGCAGGTTCATTAAGTGGAGGAGCGGGGGGGTGGGTGCAGGGGGGTTTCTCTGGAGCAGAGGGTTGTCCCATTGCCACCCATGTCCACCCATCTCCACCCGTTTCCCATTGCGCAGGGCCGCCGGGCTGGCAGCTGAAGTACATGGTGGACCCCGCGTTCCTGCGGGCCGGCGAGCAGC
>NW_010199058.1:4572-4796 GCF_000695765.1 Mesitornis unicolor
GCACAGCCTCCAGATGGATGTCTGGGACGGGGACTCGCTGCTCCTCGTGGGGTCGGCTGCTGTCAAACTGGAGGTACTGGTTAAACTGGGGGCTGATGTCCTCAATGGTGATGGAGACCCCAGCTCAGGGTGTTCAGGAAGAGCCCAGCTTTTCCTGCAGTCCTGCTGTTGCGCCTCCCTCGTGTCCTTCATAACCAAGACCAATGTCACCCCACAAGTCCCTG
>NW_010199059.1:0-243 GCF_000695765.1 Mesitornis unicolor
CAGTCTGGTAAAGTTCCTGATGACTGGAAAAAGAGAAACATAAACCCCATTTTCAAAAAGGGAAAAAGGAAAACCCAGGAAACCATCAACCAGTGAGTCTCACCTCTAAGCCTGACAAGATCATGGAGCAAATCCTCCTGAAGGCTCTCCTAAAGCACAAGGGGAACAAGGATGCAGTGATTGGTGGTAACCAACACAGCTTCACCAAGGGCAAATCGTGCCTCACCAATTTGGTGACCTTTT
>NW_010199059.1:599-819 GCF_000695765.1 Mesitornis unicolor
AGTTGGGACGCCACTTAAGGTAACTTCTCAAGATTGAGAGCCCTCCCTTTTTAGGTGAGTGAGTGAGTGCACATTTTGGATCGTTTGGCCAAAACTTAATTCTTAACTCAGCTGTGTCTGGTAATATTCCCAACCAGAATATCGAACCTGTATTTGTTAAATGTCAGTGGGATGTTGATTTGGTGAATGAAGATTGGAGTTTTGTGGACTTGGGCTGAAG
>NW_010199060.1:0-477 GCF_000695765.1 Mesitornis unicolor
TCTCTCTGTCTCTCTCTGTCTCTCTCTTTCTGACCCTTAAACGGAGACGGGATATTTGGCGTTCAAACAGGGAACACATTGAAAAATAACTTTCATTATTTTTTCCTCGACGGTTTACGTTGGAAGTTAACACTACAGTGTCTCTCATAACTGTGCCTCTGTGGGTCCTTTTACGTGATGCTTTTGTGACCTCTCTTAATTTTGTTCTGATGGCTTTCATGCTGACTTGCCCTGCTTCCATGTTATACTGCCATGTATTTTGGACCGTGATGGATGCGGGCTTGAGTCGGGTTAAGGCTTTGCCTGAGTACCTTGGCCGCTACATCATGAATATGCTTATGAAGAACGGTTCTGTTCCTTTGACTGGCAAGCTTTGCAGGGGTTTGAAGGACTGAGGAACGGTCATTACCTCTATTATGAATATGTGTTGTGGTCTATCATTGTACTTCAAATGGCGCTAGTTGTAAGACTGTGGCG
>NW_010199061.1:0-503 GCF_000695765.1 Mesitornis unicolor
GTGGGTTGAAATATAAATATATTTAATAAAACAATAAAAAATAAAGTAATGTTAATAACAGTTGCAATATAAAGTACGCCACCAACTCTCACCAGCTGTGTTCCCGTGAAATAGTGTTGTGGTCCTTACGAAATCGCAAGCTTCCCCCTACCCACTCCCCTTTTAGTGTGCGGGCCATCCCCCTATAGTGTTCACTGAGCCCCAGAATCACAGGTTCCCTCTGCAGCGGCAGCTTTTCGGGACAGCAGCGGTGGTGCGGAGCCGCGCAGCCGGCGCGGTGTGCGGGACGGGTGACAGCGGGCGCTGCAGGGTGGCGTGCGGTGCCTCGGGGCGTTACCGAACCTAGCGGCTCTTGCTGCCATCACAGCGCTCGCTGCTCCCGCCTTCGCCCCGTGAATATTTGAAATCGAACAAGAATACAAACATTTGGATTCACGACACTTCCCAACCCCGACCTTATTTATCATACTTGGCTCTGCTCCTGAAAACGGGGCCAGAGGAGG
>NW_010199061.1:536-818 GCF_000695765.1 Mesitornis unicolor
CAATCCCACTCTCCCCTCTAGCCACAGGTTTCCCTTTGTGGTTTGCTGCACACTTATTACGTCCGTCAATATCCCAGTAATTAAAATCCCCCATTATCCGGGTCCTGGCTGCCTCATGAGTTCCTCATAAGCTATAAAGCATTTCACCATCAACCTCCTTAAGTGCCCGGGCGGTCTGCAGCCCCATCAGCATCCCTATCAGCAGCCCCATCAGCAGCCCCATCAGCATCCCTATAAGCATTCCTATCAGCATTCCCCATCAGCAGCCCCACCAGCAACCCC
>NW_010199061.1:912-1211 GCF_000695765.1 Mesitornis unicolor
AGCATCCCCTGGCTGCTGTTACAGCCCTGAAGGTCCCACTCAAACCGTGCCCGCTCCAACCCAAAACGTCCCTGCTGATCCTCCACACGCCTTCCCGTCCTGGGCCAGGACTGCTCGGGTTTATCCCTGTTTTTCTGCATCCCCTGATTTTCAGAGCAAGCCCCCAGCTCCTGCCTGGTTGAGGTGGGTACCAGACCTGGGCATTGCTGGGAGCATCCATGGGCTGTGCGTCCCAAATGTGCTGCTCCCCGTACCCTGGACAAGCAGCGAGGCCCCAGGTCTGTCACACCCGCAGCCCC
>NW_010199061.1:1246-1476 GCF_000695765.1 Mesitornis unicolor
TGGACGCTGCGGCACAGCACACGCCTGCACGGGCACGTACCCGCGGTGACAGCGACCCCACAGACATCTCCTGCCCGGGCTCTGCTCTGCTGCACGGCTCGGCCACGGCTCTCAAAGCAGTTTATTAACGACAGCCGAGTTTGCTTTGTGATTCCCTCGTGGGAGGGACAGGAGGGCACACAAAATAATTGCCTCCACCCTTGATCCGGTGCTGCCGCTGCCCCACGCTC
>NW_010199061.1:1518-1937 GCF_000695765.1 Mesitornis unicolor
CGAACCCCTCAGGGCTGTACCTGGCAAAGGCAGGACTTTATCTCTGCCCGGGGCATTACTCACCGCGGGAGGAGGGACAGCAGCCCAGATATGATTAAGGGACATGACTCAAGCCAAAAAATGCTAATTATGGCACAGGAGGAGAGAGGAGCTGCTAAATTATGCCTAATATGGAAGGGGAGTTAGGAACAGATGGAAAAGCCATTGCTGCAGGGATGATGAACGCGGGGCTGTCCCACGGCCGTGCTGGGGACACGCGGGACACAGCGCCCCGAGGCACCACGCACCTCTGCCCAGCACTGGTTTTGTTCTGGACCCCAGCGTTCTCCTCCCCATCGCTGGCTCGTGTGGGCACAGAGGCAGCGCCAGCGCTGCAGTGACACTGGGCAAAGGGACCAGGGGCGCGTGCCCGGGGCGGC
>NW_010199061.1:1962-5061 GCF_000695765.1 Mesitornis unicolor
CCTCATGTTCCTGACTGCTGGGAACATAGAACAGCATGGCCAGTTCAGTGTCACAGTGACACAGTGTCGGACTGGTACTGGTCAGACTGATACTGGTCAGTCTCTGGTACTGGTCAGTGTCAGACTGGTACTGGTCAGTCTTTGGTACTGGTCAGTCTCCAATTGATACTGGTCAGTGTCAGACTGGTACTGGTCAGTGTCAGACTGGTACTGGTCAGTCTCTGGTACTGGTCAGTCTCCAATTACTGGTACTGGTCGGTGTCAGACTGGTACTGGTTGTGTTTTTCCACGGTGGTCGGTGCTGGAAATGGCACCAGTGTAAAGCGCGTCACCAGATGACCAGACACTCGGAGGGACTTTTGGGAATGGGCTTCATTTCCAGTCCCGCAGTCCCTGCTGCGTGGCCAGCGTTTATACGGAATGTTTATATGGAAATAGAAAGAACCAGAGCCAAACATTAGCATTAGAATAAAAATAGCTTTTTTCCCATCCCGGCTCGGCTCTCCTGGCCGGGCATGGCCCTGTGCCCACTCCAGGGCCGGCCACAGCCGAGAGGAGGTGACAAAACCCACGGCTTCGGTGCCAGCGCCCTGAGGCTGGGGCTGTCTCTTGCTGCATTTACTCAGAGACGAGCACAGCGGGTTCCTGGTTTATGACGATGAGCTGGAGTCGTCTGAATAATAAATACCACGAAGAAAGTGCATTATTATGAAATACGGGTTTTTCCAATAAATAAATCAGGGCCTTTATTTGCATGTACAATACAAAAGAGAACGTCTGCAGGACAGGCAGTGCTGGCGGCAGTGTCTGACGGGAGGATTTGCAATGATCCGGCGTCCTCTTCCTCCTTCTCACCTCTTCCTCCACCCCTGCTGGGTCTGCATTTCAGGATCCAAGGGGGTGACACTGCCGGGGCAGACCCCATTCCTGCAAACCTGGCATCCACAGCTGTGCCCCGGTGTCCCCGCTGGGCAGTGGTGATGTCCCCGGCCTCGCTGGGTCCAATGGGTGCAGCGGGCGGATGGGCAGGAGCGATCCCTGCAATGCCTCGAGCCAGGGCTGGATCGCTCGTGCGGTGGCACGGCACCAGTGGCACCGGTGTAATGTGACTGGTGGCACTGGTGCCACACGGAGGAAGCGCCATGTCCGCCCCGACGCCTGTTTGCGCTGTTGGTCACGCGGCCGGCGGTTGCCGGAGCCGGTAAACACGGGCAAACAAAGACGCTGGCGTGGCAGCCCCACGATAGCCCCTGCCCTGGCTCCTGGAGCTGTCAGAGCGATTCCTGAGAAAAAGGGAGAAAAAAGGAGAAAAGACAAGCTGCTGCTATTATTGCAGTGAGAGGCTGCCTCATGCTGGGCTCTGCTGCTAAATATATTCTGTGTTTACTGTACGCAGGAACAGTAGGAAGCCTTCCCAAACGGCACGGGGGTTGCTCCGATTTTTTTCGGCAATCAATCACGCCTGGCTTGAGCCATTTTTATCCTAACAGAAACGGAAAATATTTTCCTGGTCTAATTCCTACCGATCAAAGAAGTTTCCTCAACAGAGAGGAGCCCCGTGGCGCTGAGGGGGAGCAGAGCTCCCCGAGGAAGCGATTTCCCGCAGGGATGCAGTCAGAGCCGCAGTTGGGATGCAGGGGAATAGAGACACGGCCGAGCATCCTCCCCGGGGCAGCTCCCATCCCCTTACCCTGAGGTTTGGGGGCACAGCCCTTGTGGGGCACAGGCACCGTCCCCTTGGCCGCCCCATGAGTGGGGCCTGCGGACACGCAGGGTTCGGGGTCAGGTACCCTGTGGATTTTACTTTCTCCGTAATCCTTCCCTAAACAGAGCTGGGAACGGCCCCACGGCCGGAACTGACTCAGCACTGAGAGGGTCCTGCAGCCGAGCTCCCGGCCCCGTTCACCCGACGTCACCGCGGCGCTGCTCACTGATGACAGCTCATTCATTTCCATTGCTGCTGGTGTCAGCGCAGGGCTCCCCACATCCCCAACGACTCCAGCACCCCTGGCCTGGAGCAGTCCCGGCACCCCAGTGCATCCCAGAGCTGTGGTACCCATCGCTCTGCATCCATGGCCCTTTTGTCTGGTATGGAAAAGCACGCAGCTCCACGCCGGCATTTCGGCACATTAATGAGACATCACCACCATGACGGGGGCTGTGGGAGGCCGTGTCACGCACAGAGATAATGCCAGGCCAGGCAGGACGTCAGCACGACTGAAAACTCCATGTTTTGACCCATTTTCCAGGGCTTCTTCGCTCAGTGAGTCACAAACCCTCGCCACGGGTGGGTTTCTCCCTTGAAGGCAGCATCGAGACAAACCTGATTCGATCCGATCATCGAGACAAACCTGATTTGATCAGATCAGCAAGACAAATCTGATTTACTGCACCCAAACTGCAAACGGGGCTGGTTCCCAGTTCAACACCGATCCTCTGCTGGGTCAGAGCTGAGGCAGGAGCAGGCACGGCCCATACCCCAGTTAGAATTTGCTGATCAGCCCAGTTTGTATCAGAGCAAAGCGCTGTTCACCGCACCTATCCACACCCGCACAGCATCATCCGTCTGCCCTTTCCTCCCCTCCTACGCAGCGCTGAAATAAACCCACACTTCTAAAACCGTGCTTTTTTTTGTCTGAACTGCCTGCATAAATACAGCGACGCAGACAGCCCGAAATATCCATAAACCAGCACTGACACTTGACAAGGCTTCAAGGGCAGATCTGGAGAACAAAGCCAGGGCTCCCTTGTAAACAAGGCATCAGTCACCCGGATTACAGCAATTCGGCAGCGAGATCGCCAGGAAACATCCAGAAGGCATCGCAGTGAGAGCTGGACATGCTGGGGAGCAGGGGCTGCCTCCCTGCGTGGCTGCAGTCACCATCTGCTACTGTCACCATCCCCTGCGTGGCTGCAGTCCCTACCCCCTGCAATCACATCCCCTGAATGGTTGCAGTCCCCATCCCCTGCATTCACCATCCCCTGCATGACTGGAGTCACATCTCCTGCAGTCACTGCTGCAGCTGCAGCGCTGCACAGGAGTCCCCAGGCTCACCCCGATGCTGTGGCCCCCGCAGCCCCAAGCCCCCGTGAGCCCCT
>NW_010199062.1:0-414 GCF_000695765.1 Mesitornis unicolor
ATGGGGGGCAGCTCCCACCGCCGGCTCTGCCTGCAGGGAGGCCAGGGCTCCTTCCCTGGTGAGCTGCAGGCAACTGCGGGACCAGAGCTGGAGCAAGGGCGGCCGCTCTGCCCTGATGAGAGGGCCTGGGACCATGGCAGCACCATCACCTGGATGGCTGAGGAACACAGAGCAAGGCTGGGGGGGACACGGGGACACCACACAGACTGGGGCTGGGGCTCTGCAGAGCGGTGTGCCACGGCCTGGCGTGCGAGGGGAGGGCATGGCTGGGCTTGGCATGGGCACCCAGGGGTGAACGCAGCCCCGGCAGCAGCTGCAGAGCCGCAGGCACGGGCAGACCCTCCCCGTGTGCACCCCTTGCACAACCGCTCTGCGGTCGGTGGCAGGAAGAGGGGCTGCCCCACTCCCGCCCTC
>NW_010199063.1:0-6758 GCF_000695765.1 Mesitornis unicolor
GTGTCATCTGCAAACTGACTGAGGGTTTTCCTTCTGAGTGCAAGGGCTGCCCCTCTTCTTCAGGTTATTTTGCAGCATTGAGCTGCTAAACAGAGGATTTGCCACAAATTGTTCGTTAGAGGAATCGCAGAACGAGCACGCTGCTAAATGATCAGTGACAAATCCCCCAGACCAGATGGCATTTGCTCATTAGCAATTTTCAACAGAGTTCCAGGGAAAACCCCGGGAACTACAGTGCAGTGCATCCGATAGCTCCAGCATGCAGATTATTAGGAACCACTCTAATGAACAGAGTTAGCGGCCACATTAAGGGCTATTAAATATTCATAGTAATGCTGGATCGCGGTTCATTAGCAGTCTAAAAGCACAAAACTGGAGTTAGGAATTACTAATACAGAAATAAGCAACAAGGAAAAGGGCTTCACACAACGCACAGTTTCATATGGAGCTGACAGCAGGGCAGGAAGGATGCTGTTGAGGTGGGTTTAAAGCAACAGGACAAATTGACAGCAGCAAATTAATCAAGAGGCGAATTAATCAATGAGAAGAGCCTTTGGCTGCAGGTTGCTGGGGCTGGGATCCCTCAGCACATGCTCCTGGTGCCTGCAGGAGATGGGTGTGTGTTGGGTCACGTTCAGCATGACCAACTATTGCCTTCCCATGCTCCATGTTGCAGAATAAGTTGTGCTTGATGCCGAGCGTGCTGGCTCCGTGCTGGATCAGGCCAGGAGCTCCTTAACTTTGCTTCTATTGCTTCAAGAAGTTAATTACTTCTGGCTGCAGGCCTGGCTGACAGGAGCCTTAGGTCCTGCACGGTGATGGGCACAGCTGTGTTAGGGGCTCCACGTTCGGTTTTGCAGGCTCCTTCCCCATCTGCAAGGAGGTAACAGTGCTGGAGGCCACCCTGCTTCCCCCTGCAGCTGACAAACCAACCTGTACTCCTCTGAAAACTGCCTGAGGCTATCAGCCATTCATGTTTTTAAAACACGTCTTTTATTTCCCTGACAGAATTTTTACCCAGGCATCTTTGGAGAGTTTTCTGCATTTGTCCAGGATTCCTGGACATCTGACTAAGCTTCTGGATGCCAAGAAGTCCTGCACAGCCACATCTCACGAGAACTGGCTGTAGATCATACAAACAGCAATCCAAAACGGGGGCTCATATGTACGTACTGTTGCTCTGGATGCGGAGCTGCTCTGCATGTGCACAGCTTTGCCTGTATCATCGGACTGCAGGATCCCTTCTGTGTGCCAGTGGGTCAGTACAGCACCGGCCTGGAAATACTGGTTGTCATTTGTGTGTTCTGTAAACAGCCTCCACGCTGTAGCCTTTGCAGCCAGGAGGATGCAGCCCTATTCCACAGAATCAGAGTCATTCAGGTTGGAAAAGACCTCTAAGATCACCAAGTCCAACATCAACCCCACCCCACCATGGCCACTAAACCATGTCCCCAAGTGCCACATCCACGGCTTCTTGAACATCTCCAGGGATGGGGACTTCACCACTGCCCTGGGCAGCCCCTTCCAGGGCTGGACAACCCTTTCAGTAAAGAAATTCCTCCTCATGTCCAACCTAAACCTCCCCTGGCACAACTTGAGGCCATTTCCCCTTGTCCTATCACAGCTACCAGGGAGCAGAGACCGACCTCCCCTCTCTACCCCCTCCTTTCAGGAGCTGCAGAGGGGATAAGGTCTCCCCTCACCTCCTCTTCTCCACTTGAACCCCCCAGCTCCCTCAGCCGCTCCCCATCATTCGGCTATTCCAGACCCCTCCCCAGCTCCGTTGCCCTTCTCTGGCCACGCTGCAGCCCCTCAATGTCCTTCTGGGAGTGAGGGGCCCAAAACTGGACCCAGGATTTGAGGGGCGGCCTCATCAGTGCTGAGGTACTTGGACCTGGGACTCCTCCACCCTCAGTGTGATGCTCTTCAATTCCCAGTATTTTCTGTTTGGGTTGGTTTTTCCCCAGTTCCAGTGCCTGAAATAATTCAAGGGAGGTTCCCCAGAGTCAGGTTTACACATGAAGCTGTTCTGTGTCTGAGGGTGAGACAGTGTGGATGGACTGGGCAGGGTGGACAAAGCCAACGCAGGGGCAGTCTCATCCCTTCTGGGTTTTGGAGTAAACTATTTTCTAGAACAATGCTTGTGCTTTTCTGGCACAGAATAAGATGAAACCAGTCTAGAACAGAGCAAGGAAATGTGCTGACACTTCAGTGTAGGTGCAATCAGGACCTGGGTACTCAAATCTTCTCCTGGTGCATCCTTTCCTGGCACTGCAGATGCACCCACCCTGTGTTTGCCAGGAGACTGCTCTGGGAGTTTGATTGCTTCCTCAGAGGAGAGAGGTTGAAAAGCTTCTGCTTTTAATGTTCACAAGTAGCCTTTTGCATGGGTGCTGGAGTGGGTCCAGAGGAGGCCACAAAGATAATCCAAGGTCTGGAGCAGCTCTGCTATGGGGGCAGCTGAGAGAGTTGGGGTTGTTCAGCCTGGAGAAGAGAAGGCTCTGGGGGGACCTTAGAGCACCTGCCAGGACCTGAAAGGTGCCTATAAGAAATCTGGGGAAGAGCTGTTCACTGGGGCATGGAGCAATAGGACGAGGGGTAATGGTTTTTAACTAGAAAAGGACAGATTTAGGTTGGATGTGAGGAAAAAGCTCTTTCCCATGAGGTGGTCGATCAGTGGCACAGGTTGCCCAGAGGTGGTGCAGGCCCCATCCCTGGAGATGTTCAAGGCCAGGCTTGCTGGGGCTGTGAGCAACCTGATGTGGTTCAAGATGTCCCTGCTCCCTGCAGGGTTGGGCTGGAGGAGCTGTGAAGGTCCCTTCCAGCCCAACGCTTTCTATGACTCTGATTCTCTTTGACTTCATCCACTGGCGGGGTCTCCTTGCGCCGTTCCCCTCCAGGTCCCACCGCCACACGACACTAGATGGCGTGGGGACACACGGCCACCGCCCGGCTCCGGTACAGCTCGGACAGAGCAGTCCCTGCCGTGGAAACCCCTGGTCTGCACCCTTGGGGCTGCGGGGGGCTGCTGGGTGGATGGGGGGGCTGCAGCGCGGTGGAGGGAGGGGGCAGTCAATGCCAGCCCCGAGGTGCACAGTCCAAAAAGGGCAGAGAGTGTCCCCCTGTCTGACCCCGCGGTCTCTTCGGGCTGGAGAGGGGACAGATCTGGGCCATCATCTCTGCAGGTGGGGTTGCCCACTTCACCCCTGGTCTCCTTCTCCAGCCCTGTTGTGGTTTAGGGCTGGGGTGGCCACCGAATGCTGGGCAGATGCTCTCTATGAAGCCCTCTCCCCTCCCCAGAAGGGGAAGAGAAAGAGAATAAGAAAGAGATACTTTATGGGTTGGAAAAGAAAAGTAAACCAGGTTTAATGAAACAATAATAATACTGCAGGATAATAAATTATAACACCCCAATACAGCACCCGTGATGTGGCAGTGGCCTTGGTCTCCATAAGCACAGGTATAAGCAAGAGCTGCATTTACATAGCATACCTAACAGTAATTATAAACATCATTTCAACTGTAGAGATGAACACTGTCTGGAGAAACACGCTGTTAGTTTCATAAAGTGCAGCCACTTAGAAGAGACTTAGCTGAAAAGTAAAACCACTAAATGGAAAATTAGTTCTGTTTAGCTCACACTGGGACAAGCCCCCTCCAGAACAAACACCCCTAGAGCAAGGACCAGAGCTGAGGGTTGCAGCACTGAACCCTGAATATTGGGACCCTTTCTGAAGCCTACAGCTGGCTTTTAATGCACCCACTCCACCCCCTCTGGAGAAAAGAAATGGGGATATGTGAGCCCCCGAAACCTGGCAGCCCCTGCTCTGCACCAGTGGGAAGCAGCTGAAGGGGACAGGTCTGTCCTGGCAGCTTGGGTTTCGCTGGAATAGTGTTGTACAATCAGTTTTTTATTCAGGAAAGGTGTGTTTCTGCGAAGACTGCAGTGCTCCATTGCATGGGAATAAAGCTGATAAGACACCTTTTGTTTTACTTTAGGGCAGGACTGGTATGCAGTGATCAAAGTCTTCAGCAGTTTTGGCTTTGTCAGGTGCTGGGGGTAACGAAAGCCAAGCAGCTGGCGAGCTGGCCAACAGAGTCATTCCACACCATAAACACATCAACATCGCGCTTGCTCTAAGTTGGGGAGTCTGCTGGGGGTGGCTCTCTTTCCTCAATGGTTTTCCTCTCAAGAAGGTCTCACTCATCATTCCACTCCCGAGGCCGACTCCCCCTCTCATCGTGACTGTTGCAGCTTGCAACCACTCTATAGGTTGAGTATAACTCTGTGTACTTTATATTACTACTGCTATTAACACTGGGTTTGTTATGAATTTATTAAATCTGTTTCTATTTCAACCCACAGATATCCTGTCCTTTTCCCGATTCCCCTCCCTCGCCTAAATGACGACACATCTGCAGCATCCTCCCAAGTTCAGTGTCAGACACATCCTCTGAGTCATCTGGCAGAGGTTTCCCAGCCCCTAGGGGAAGGGATGCTCATCCCCATGCGCTGTGGCAGTGTCAGCTCTGGGATTTGTCTCCAACTCTCTACAAGGACTCAGGGAACCCTTGGGAAGGTCCATGGCCATGCTGACCAACTGCTGTGGGGATGTCAAGGTGCTCGTGTCACCATCCGCTTCACAGTGTGACAATTGTGGCAGCTGGCACTGCCCCACACAGTAACATGGCTGTACCCAAGACCCATCTCTTCCCTTAAATGGGACCCTGAACACCCAGTTAATATGTTCCTAATGCCACCTGCTCCTAATGTCCCCAACCTATGAGGTGACTGGTTCCTCAGGTCCCCTCTGCTCTGTGTCTGTGCTTGTCAGGGGCTGGGTCCCCAGCACGTGGTAGCCATTCGGGCCTGTCGTACACTCCCCTTGCAAGACAAAAGACATCCTGGTCCCGTGTGACACACTCGTCCCTGCACACAGGACTAAGCAGCACATTCCCCTCCTCATCCTCATCCCCTTCCTGTGTTCCAGGCTGTACTGGTTTTGCTGGGACAGAGGTTTTTTTTCCCTCAGAGTAGCTGGAGAGACTTTGTTTTGGATTTACGCTGAAGGATGTTGACGATACGGGATGTTTATAGTATCTCAAGGTTGTTTTTCAGCCTTTCAACTGCACCTGTGGTCACAGTTTCTTTTGGTTTGTTTTTCCCTCTCTCTGCACCAGAGGATGAGGGGAACTGAAAGCTCAGGATTTTCTGGGACAGGTGACCCAGGACAGATCTGGGTGTGATTCAAAGGGACCAATAAAAATGATCTATCCCACAAATGTCACACCCACTATAAAGTGGGGAGTTTGCAGGGCACAAGCCCTTTCAATCTTTATTCTTTCCTTCCCTTCCCCTTTGTGATGGCTCCATCTCGGTTCCTGAAGCTCACCCCTCCTTTGTCCCATTTTTGTTGCCATACGGGCTGTGGCTGCTGTTTGTGAGCTGAGTATGACTCTGATTGCTTTATTGCTGTTTTCCCTATTCTTATGGCAATTCACTAGTATTATTATTATTTCAGTTTGGTTTAATTATTAACTAGTCTTTATCACAACTGATGAGTTCTTTTATTTACATTCTCCCGAGTCTCTCCCTGATCCCACTGGGCAGGGGGAGCGAGGGAGCACTGCATGGTGTTCAGCTGCTGGGTTAATCCTCTACACAGGCCTTGGTTCAGGACCAGGAATTTCTTACCCAGAGCTCAGGGCAAAATCACTGCCAAATGTAATGCCAAAGTTTCCCAGGTCCAGAGGAAGCACCACCCTGCTGCTGCCCTCCCAGCCCTCCTCCCTTTCTCCCAGGTCCAGCAATGCACTCCCAGCAGCCAGAGCAGCCTGGGCTCCCCAGCATTCTGCAAGGGGGCTGCCAGCCCTAGGTGAGCCGCTGTGGTTTGGAAGAGGAGGATGAGTGGGAAGGATCCCAGGAGCCCCAGGGAGCAGTAGACAGCCTCTTCATCCCAGCTGCCTTTTTTTCTTCAATGTCTACTTACATTTTTTTGAGGAGAAAAAGGCCAGCCCAGGCAAGAGAAATTAAATAGGAGCTTTTGGTGTCCGCATCTTGGGCTGGCTGGACAATCCTGTCTATGGCCACAGCAATCAGGAGTGCTGGAGCATCCAGCTTCTCTCCATTCTCACCTGCTACAGGGGCTGGGAGATCCCCATGGAGATGCCTTGGGGACTCCCGGAGCAGAGGCTTGGGGTGGGAAGCAGCTGCAGGCACCAGCAAAGCTGCTCCCTTCTCCTGCAGGTCCAGGTGATGAAGCACTGATGGTCTCGATCTTCTCTGAAACTTCCAGGACACCAAAAATCCCTAAGATAGGGGCTGGAAGGTGCTTCCTCTGGTGCCACCGGGTTCCCATCCCTCGGTGGGCTTTGCTGGGGACGGGGGGCGAGCGTCCCCCTCCCTGCCCCCCTGCTGCCACCTGCTTCCATGGGCAGAGGGGGAGTGCTGGGGGTGGCAGGCCCAGCAGGGGGGATGGTGAGGGGGGTTTGTATGCCAGGACACAAAGGGGGCTTTGTACCCCAGCAAGCTGAGGATCGGGCAGGGATGAACAGACCAGGGAATGCCCAAACACAGGCTGGGACTGCAGGGTCCTGCCGGGGAGGTCTGAGCACGCAGCGGCCACCGGTGCCTCATGGACGATTTGGTGCTGGGTCACACGTGTGCTTGCACATGGACCACCCTCAGCTTTTCACGGTGGAAACAGCATTATCTGGAGCTTTAGTGCGTTTTTTACAAGGTCCTGGCCTTCTTGGGA
>NW_010199063.1:7061-7385 GCF_000695765.1 Mesitornis unicolor
TCCCTTGGGGAAGAGTTTTCCCTCCCTCCCGGTTTGGTTATCTCCGCGTCCCTGCACCCACCGGAGCGTTACGGGGGGATCCAACAGGACATCGTTGTCAAAAACTCGCTCCTTATCCCGTGCCTTCCCTACGCTTTCTCTTGCAACTTTTATTTTATTTTAGAGGAAAACTCTGGGCATAACAAAATACCTCAGTATCCGGTCGGGATTACCGCGGGTTTCAGGGAGCCCCGGCGGCTTCACCGCCCATGGGAGTGGGATGGGGTGGGATTCCCAGCGGCCGGGGCTGTCAGGGGGTGCGAGGCCCGCCCGGTGCCCTCCCTC
>NW_010199064.1:0-5757 GCF_000695765.1 Mesitornis unicolor
GTGATTCTGTGATTCTGTGATTCTGTAAATCATATACATTGGTGGATTAATTGCAGCTGCTACTTGTGGTATCTCTCCTGTGCTACTAAGGTCATGACCAGAGCAGGCAGAGTCAGGTTTTGGTTTGGGATATTTGCAATTGTGGTATTATTGGCTATTTTTGGGATATTTTTTTGCGTGCTGTGATTGTATGTAATGGTGGCCACATTATAAATTGGATAGAAGAAAAGGTATTTAATACTGTATTGCAATTAATGTTGTTTTGATGTTAACTTGGGAAATGGAATGCCTTTATGACTTTGTATAGAAATCCAAATACATGGAAAATATGTCGGTTATTGGTATGTATGGAATAATTGGGCATATGACCACCATAAAGAGGATGGGCTGTCCTGGTTTAGTGGGACAGAATTTTAGAGTTAGTTTTCTGTTGAGGAAAAATGCAGTTTTGTAAGGACTACAACACTATTTAATGGGAACAAAGTCGATAAAAACTTTGTTATAGCTTTTCAGCCCATTCTGGTATGCAGGTTACCATGGTGATCAAGGTCTTTGACAGTCTTGAGTAACCACATGTAGAAGTTAGGAGTACAACCCAGGGATGACAACCCAGGGCAGATGATCCAGGCTGACCAATTAATACTATCCTATACCCTAAATGTGACATTCACTATAAATTCAGGAGTGTGCTGGGGACGGCCCTTCTCTGCCACTTCCCACCTCCTACTCCTTATTTTTCGGTCTTCCATGGCTGATATCTTGAGAGGGACTTGTTTATCGTCCTAACCCTGAGGCCCACTCCCTCACAATATTGGCTGAGTATAGCGCTGTGTACTTTATAACTGTTATTAATATTAGGCTTTGTTATTATTATTTTATTAAATGAATTTCTATTTCAACCCACGAGTCTCCTTGCCTCATTAGGCTTTATTATTATGATTTTATTTAAAATATTTCTATTTCAACCCACAAATCTCTTTTCCTTTTTCCGACCCCCACTCCCTGGGTGGGGAGGAGGAATCGGGTGATAGAGCAACTGTATAAACCATGACAGGTCGAAAATGAGTATGAAATCCTCAAGAATGAACTTTAGCTGCAGCAATTGTGAGCATTTTAACCAAGGTGCCTACAGAGCTGGTCTCTGCACTCCTCCCTCTGTATCACTTGTTGCTTCAGCCAGCAGCGAGTGTGTGTGTGGGTGTGTGTGTGTGTGTGTGTGTGTGTGTGTGTGTGTGTGTGTGTGAAGTGTTCCTCCCCCTCCTCCAGTGTTATTGAGAGAGCAGCTCTATCCAAAGAAAGATAAGCTAATTGAAAAGAATGTGGAATTAACCATATAGTCAAGGGAAAATCTTGTTGTACAGGTCAGAAAACAGGGGATGTTAAAGCAGGGGATCCAGATGAAGATGCTCAACTACTGGTAGCCCCCACCCACCCCAAGCAGACAGGTTCAGAAAGTGCTATTGAGAAAGAAGAGATAGAGGAAACATGCAAGGTGGATTTCAGAGGTGAGGAAGGTGTCATGGAGGTTATAATTGTCCTATTGGGAACAAATCAGTTAGGGATGAATCAATGTGTGTATTGTAAAGGGGAAGGACATTGGAAGAATGAGGGTTCGAAATGAAAGAAATTGGAGGAACGAAAGTGTGTCGAATGGAACGATTTCATGACGTTGGAAAACTCAGATAGTGAGTGACAGAGACGGCGGGCAAGAATACCAGTCTCCTCAGCAGAGCCCCTGGTTCCAGTTAAGCTGGGGAATAAAACAGTACATTTCTTGGTAAACACAGGTGCTACATATTCGTTGTTAAATAGTTGCAAGAGACTTTTAAGTAAATTTAATATGCCCGTAATTGGGGCCACAGGAAAGTGAGAGGTAAAATCATTCTCTAAACCTATTAAAAGTAAAATCGGCAGATAAACAATAGTTCATGAATTCTTATATGTACCGGAGTGCCCAATACCTCTCTTAGGGCAAGATTTGTTAAACAAACTAGGAGCACAAATTAATTTTGATCAAGGAAAAATTCAAGTACAGATCCCTGAAACTCATGCCTGGCAGGCGCAAGTTTATTTGTTGCAGGATGTCAAGGACCAAGAGGGCCAGGGAAGGGATGGAGAAAGTACCAGATGAAATTAAGGATGCAGTAACTCCAGAATTTTGACCAGTAAGGAGAAAACAACAATATTCTCTAAGTTTAAAATCTTGATTGGGACTTGAGCCTATAATAGAAATTTTTTTTTGGAGTATGGACTTTTGAGAGGATGCCAATCAGCATACATCCAGCATGCTGGACTATATTGCCTCAAGGATTTAAAAACAGCCTGACAATCTTTGGACAATGCTTGTCAAAGGATTTAGAACAATGCTCATACTCAGGAAACCCTCTGACCCAAAAGAAGGGGAATACTACACATGTGAACTAATTAGCATAGAAAGCGAAAGACTAATTAGCCAATAGAAAGTAGATTAAGTAAGCTTGTACCAATTAATGTAGTTTTAGGTGGAGTTTTGCTAATCAGGTATTAAGATAAATGTGCTGTAAATTTTGCATGTAGCGTGTTTAATTTGTGGAAATATTCCACCTAGCGCCCTATAAAGATATAGGGTGTTAGGATAAAAACATATAAAGATATAGGATTGTAGGATATCCTATAAAGATATAGAATAAAATAATGTCTCCTCTCTAAACATACTTTGTGTGCTTTGGGAGTTATTTTCAATTTCAGGTAACAACAAGAAAGGGGATTCAAGGTCCGCTGGCCCTCGAGGAAGAAGATGGATTTTTAAATCATCCAGGGGAGTTGGCAGAGCTGTATAAGGTCCTCCCAAAGTTTTGCTCCAAGAGCAATTTTGATTACGTAAAATGTTACCTGAGATAAGCAGAAGACTGGTAACATCTATATGTGAGAAACTGTGTGTGGGAGGTAATTTGTTAAAGCATTGGGGTACGGAAACATGGCTAAGGTTTTGAAATAAGTTTCATAAGACGTGGTGCTTTGGAACATAACAGGATGTGAATTTTATGAAAATCAGTAAAACCCTAATTGATAATGGGGTACTGTGAAAAGCAAAAAAATTTGCATTGTATATAGAAAAGAGGGGGGGAATTGAAATGAAGATTTGAACTTCTAGGGTATTTGCTGAAGTTGTGAAGGACTTCTGTGTCTGCTGAGGCCTGCGGAGATAGCTACATTTGCAGACAGAGATAAATCACAAAGGCAGAAAGGAATGTGCTTCAAAGCTAGATAAGCAGAAGATAAGGATACTTACCCTTGAAGAAAAGGAACTAACAAGAGGATGGGGGGGAGCAAAAGTCTGTGACTCTCTGAGATAGGTGACCCAGGACAGATGATCCAGGCTGACCAATAAAGATGTATCCTATCCCATAAATGTCACACTCGCTATAAATTGGGGAGCCTGCAGGGGACAACCCCTTTTCAGCCCCTTCGCCCCTTCAGTGCTTCACTTGCACTCCCCAGAGGGAAGGAGTGAGGCTGGGATCACATCTCACCTTCCACACGCATGCAGCCCAGCATGTACTGCTGGAGCCACGACTTATCAACTGGCCCTCAAAAGCAGGATCCAGCTCCATGAAGCCACTGCAGCTGAGCTACACTGGTTCATGGATTCTGCTAGCACAGCAAAGGGAGGGAGTTGGTGCATCTTATGTCATATTCAAGATGACTGTCACAAAAATACCGCAGGTGAAAAAAAATAGACCTCTAAGCATGAGACTCTTACATCTGTTCATGCCTGTGAAGTGAGTAAGCATCTATGCGTCTCTGCGATGTGAAGACTCATCTCTGCTTCAGAAACAGGAGATTAAATGTTACCTCAGCAAGCTTGGTATTTACTATGTAAACTATTACATGGTCCAAACTTTTTCTCTTTATTTTAATAAGCGTTCCTCAGTTAAGGCAATGGAGGAAAGAAAGTTTTAAGGTCTAAAATGGGTCTTAGCCATAACTACACTCAATATCTCCCCTTGAACTTTATATTTCCATTCAGATCTCTCTAGCTGAATGCGTTTCACTAGAGCTGAGATTTAAGAAAAAAAAATCAATACTTTTGTTCCCTTGTTTTAAAATAAAAAAATTAAAGAGGAGAGGGGCAAGACTTCAATGTAGAATTACTAGAGCAACACTTGTGGAATGTGAAGGACAAAGCTGGTGTGGGGATTGGATACTGAGTAACAAGCTCAGAGTCTCAGCACTGTGTTTATCTTGTGCTGATAAGCAGCACTGAATCAACTGAATGACACCTGGGGTGAGGGGGAGGCCTCACAGCCTGATGTTACTTTGGTGAAGCTAAGCAGACCACTTTTAATTGCCTCCTTTGTTCTTGCTCACATAAAGAGCCTTGTTAAGGGCCAACCAACACACAATAACTGACTTCAGTCCCACCTCCCCAAGAGCATAAATGTGGCATTTAGAATCCTCTTAAATTCTCCATTTAGAATCCATTTTGGGGAGGAAGGCAAGAACACCAACTATTGGATGAGCTGATGGGCCTGGACATCTCTTCCTCCCCCACCAAAGCAGGGATGCATTCTTGGTGAGAATTGTAATAATTAACTATAGCACTAAGTATCAACCTATGTTTGCTTATTGTAGTGCTTGCTTATTGTAGTATATGCATGATTAATGGTAGTTAATGTTATAGAGATATACATTTAAATTTTGGGATGACATTTATATTTGTGTAAGTGCATTCATCACTGGCAATTCTGAATCTATTATAACTGTCGCCTTAAAAAAACATCTATCTTTTTCAGCTTGGCAAAACTGTTTCAGTGAAAGTCCCTGAGAGGGCTCTGAACAGGTTGACTGAACCTGTTGACTGAACGTTGACTCTGATAAGTGGCTACTCACATAAACCCTATTAAAAAAGTTGATCAAGGCGGAGACTAAGACTGGATCCAGCCGCACCTAGGCTCCTCTCTGAGAAGGAGTTTAGAGAGCAAAGGTGTCCTTTCTGAACCTCGTTACTCAATGGGAGGGCTTCCCCCCCATAGCCACGTATCAGGCTCATACCCTTTATGCAACAGTAAAACTGGCATTACAGACAGGATTGCCATGGATAAACTGCTACAAAAACATAAGTTTGCACCATCCCAAGAAGGAATCGAATGGGCCCAAAAATATTGGAAATATGAAGACAAAGTGGTAGAGCAGATAGAACAATGTAGGAGTGAGCAAAAATATTTTTTAAAAAAAAGGTAAAGGTAAAGGAATTGTTTGTGCAATATTGGGGGCTTGCTTCTCTTGCACGCAAAAAGAAATTAAAGAGTCCCCACTCCCTGAAAAAATTGCAGATGTAGAATATGCTGCATTAAAATCAGAAAATGAAGTATTGAAGACATTGCTGACTTTTGAAAAGGAGAACCGAGAAAAATTTGTGACACAAGTAGATACCCTTATGATTGAAACCCAAAATCTAAACCCAAAAACTAGGGAAGTTACAGTGCTATTTGCCTCGGCTGAAATGTGAGAAAAAAAACTACAAGAAAATATTAATCTCTTAATGAACCAAATACCATCCTCAGTCACAGCTAAACAGATCTGCAAATTAATACACTGTGCAGATCCTGAGATATGGGATGGAGACATCTGGCATGATGATGGTAACGATAAACCCGTGTGAGATTCTGATTATGACCTTACCCCAGAACCTATACCTATACGACCATTAATTAAAATTGAAATGGCAAAGGAGGGGGTTGATGATATTAGCACTACTGTGTGAACCATGCCATG
>NW_010199064.1:5779-6322 GCF_000695765.1 Mesitornis unicolor
GTATTCCAGATGTCTAAAGGAGATCCCTTTGTTATTAAGACCTCAGGGTTCTCTGATTTGGCTGCATCTGTACAAAAGGCAGCCTGCATACAAGCCATGTATGAGAGGGATGTGTTAAGGAGATTCCAAATGCTAGCCTCTATTGACCTGGCAAGATTAACTCCCCTTATCTGTGGCCTCCTGGTCACCTTAAAAACATATGTAGCTAATGCCCAGGACTGCATACAAGCTGCCTGTGCTACGAACATTGCTGCAGTTGTGACACAGCTCCCCCAAGAGAAGATTCACATAACCACTTGGAGTGAGTTTGTACAGGAGATAGTAAATTATGGACATCACAGAGGCTGGATTGGACAAAATACTGAGAAACCACCAGAACCCCAAAAGATAAGAAAACCATTAGAACCCCCACGATGGGTTCGCCAGATCCACAGCACCAAGCCAGAATCTAACCCAAAATTTGATAAAGAAAGTAATGATCTTTGGTGTAGAGCCTTAGCATTGGGAGTACTATGTTGGAGGCTTCATGAACTAAAATGGATA
>NW_010199065.1:0-10817 GCF_000695765.1 Mesitornis unicolor
CTCCTTCAAGCAATTCTCTGTCCTTCTTGAATGGAGGGGCCAATGTTGCAGATGCGGTTTCACCAGGGCAGAGTAGAGGGGGAGGAGACTATAAAGGAAAACTGAAGTATTACCATGTGCTTCTCTATCAGTTGTTATTTACTTGTTCATTTATGAGATGGCTTTACAAGTGGGGCAATAAGTTATTCATTAAACTGCACAGACACCGCCACAGCATTTGCATGTCAAGACCCTGATCCAGGGATATTTGCCTTTATTTTTATGTCTGAGCTATAAAAACTCTGAAAACAGGCTGTGCCTGAAGCCTGACACATCAGGGTGAGCGAGGATGGTGCGGCACCAAGGACACAATCTCCATCACTGACATTTCCTCCCATGACACAAGGTCATGCAATTAATGAATGGCAAAGCCAAGCCATGAAAAATGGGTATTAATGAAGTGTAACTCTGAGTAATAATGCCATAAGCAACCTCTGATAACAAACACATTCTCCTAATAACTTCTTCAATTACCTTCATTAACGTCTGGCCATGGCAAGATGTGCAATCAGCCCTGCAGGACCACAGTCGCAGCAGATCTGGAGCACATGTAAGTGCCTCCTCCAGCTTACTCAGGAAAGTGCACGCTGATGGATAGCTTAAGTGATGATAATACACATTTATCATCATTTTTCAGTAGTGTATGCCTTCTCCATGTCATCAAGGACTTGAAATTTGAATAAGATTGCTTGCATTACTCATGAGATGTATGGGCTGCAAGGAGATATGAAACACTGCCTGTCAGATATCTGCAGTCCCGCTCCTTCATTAATGATATTGCTGGTTTTGTTAACGATGGCCCGAGTACAGCACAAGGGCTCTTCTCCTGTCATGCACTGGAGTTCAGCTCAGGTCCAGCTGTTTCTGGGGAATATGCACATCACGTCACACCCTGCTCTGCCTTTTAAACCAGCTCTGAGCTTCTGAAAGACGCCAGAGAGCAGTGCTAGGAAATTAAATCCTTTATTCAGAATTGAGCTCAGTGTGGCACTGACATCTTCCTCACATTGGTTCTCAAGTAGTTGAATTCTGTTCTGGAAAGGGAAGTTTCCGAGGAGAGGAGAGGTTATCAGTCAGCAAACCCTTTGTGACAAAAAAGGAATAATTAGTGCTTTCTGTAAAGGCATCTTTTAGGATACGGCCATTATCTCCATCTGAAGAAGGAAAGTGAGACGAGAATTTCTGATAATGCTTTGGGCCATTTATGGTGAGTGAACGACACTGAAGTACCAACAACCCACTCACTTCTCAAGGGCAGCTCCAGGCCATTTATGGCTCACTCAGGCTGATACGAATGACAGAGCAAAACTCATTATTTTGTGTATTTGCTCACATTTGTTTCAGTTCTAGATTTTTGTTGACTTGAACTTACAGGTTAGGATATTTTGAGTGCCGGGAGCTAACGTCAGCAAAGCTTCCTTGTAAGTCCTTCGCTGGCTATTTTCAAAGCTATTTTTTTCCTTTTCATTGCTGCACATACAAAAATCCAGAATTCTAATCTTTACAAATTCAATTAAAAATGGTGTAAAAGCCACTCAAAGCACAAAGGGAGGGAAACTATGCAAGCACTTCTCATGGAATTTGCCTGAAATCCTGCGTAATGGGAAGGAAAATCTGAAAGAGATTTTCATGTCAGCGCTGAAGCCTGGCCTAGATATTTTTATAGTAATTCAGATTTAATAAAGTCATCATCTGTAAATTTGCTCTCCTCTCCTTTGAATTGGAAAACATTTAGTCTCAACCCCTGCAGCCCTATTGTGATCACACAGAAATGCTAATGAGGTTATGTCTCAATCTGCTCCTCCCTCGTGCAAACAGAGCAAGGGAGTCTTTTCAAGTCAGGAACCTCATTTATCTTCCGCGAGTTACTCCGTCGTTATTACTACTACTGCTACGTGCCAGAGCAGTGACAGCCGAGGAGGGAGGTGGAAAGGAGAAAGGAAAAGTGCTTTCATGGCAAGGGAGCTACTGATAGTTTCACTGAAGTTTACCCACAGACTGAGCCTATAGTAACTATAATTGAAGACGTTAAGTATAGTAAAAGTAGAAAATAACAGTCAGGGCACCAAAGAATTAGAAGGTTTTATCAGAGGAAGGGGTGAACCCCACATTTAGGCCAGATCAGAAGACGATGTGAGGAAGTAATCATAGATTTAAGGGATGAAGGTTTAAGGAGTTTAACACAGATAAATCACAGTTATAACAGTGTGCGGTGGTCCCGCTCACTGCTAAATGACAGCCCCAAAACCAAAACCTCCTTAGCACAAACCTGCCCAGAGTCAGGCTTCTCCTGCTCGAGGGGTGAGGACATCTGCTATGGCTGTGCCAAAGGAGAGGTCTGCACATCGTGAACCCCAACACCCCTCCAGACCCAAAGGGTTATTTACCAAGATGCAGTAAAACAGGAGAGCAGGAGGTGTGAGGGGTTGGATGTCAGCTCCCTCAGCCAGATGCTTCACTGGCTTTGCAAAGGCATTTCCACAGGATAAGGAACAAAAGGATTAGGAAAAGGTGTGAATAATGCACTTCTACCCCATCTATCCGCGCTCACTGTAACAGATTGGTAAAATAACTTCATCCACCAGTTTATTAACAGCTTGCCCTCTCCCGTATCTCACCTCCATAATGAGATAGAGCAGATATGATGGATTACATTTCGCCTCCTGCCTCCATCCCGAATGAATTATCATTTCGCTCCTCTCGCGGGCTCGGCTGCCTCAGGCCCATTAAGGGTCAGGAAGGAGGCGGGGGAGGATGGAGCTCTGGGAGGTACGAGGCAAAGGTCCCATGGAGAAAGCAGTTTTAATTTGCAGACCAGGAGATATGAAATTAGAAGAGGATGAGAAGATTCTCTCTCTTGTATTTCAGCTGGCAGTATGAGGAACACAAACAGAAAAACCCTATGGCAGGGAGTATCAGAGCACAGCCACGAAAAGCTGGGATAGGGTTTTCCCCCTCGACCAAACACCTCATTCTGCAGCTCTGCCCCAGTAAAAGCCCCCAGAGAGCCAAGTATTCCCCAAACCATGATTCTTGCCCCGTCTGACAAGCAGCACTTTGCACCATCTCTTCATAGGAGCACAGGAGTTTTATTCACATTTCAGAACGGATCACCTAAAATACAACATACACTTTCACACATCTTCCTTAATCAAACCCCTGAATAAGAGAAATCAGAGGTTTTTTCATGCATATTGAAGGCTTCAACTGTTTTAGCTGCATTGGAGAAATCAAGATGCTTCAAGATCACTGATGTATCACAATGCCACTAAATACCTGGTTTCTTTTCTGCAGAAATAAGCTACTGCCTGACCCCAATCATTATCTCATCAGCCCTGATGCTTAAAGGAAATCACACTCGCAGTTCTTGCCCTGGTCACTGCTTAAAAATAACTTAAAAAATCTCTGAGGATGATAATACAGAGCCATGCTGGATCCCAAGTAATTAATTCTGCGTCCCATCTTACACATTTGAAACGTCCCAGGAACACAACCAAGCCCTTGCCCACAGCCCCAGGAGTTGCACAACCCAGCTCCGAGGGTTTTATCTTTGCTGTATCTTTCAGCAGTAACTTTGAGTAATTACACGTTGGGTAAAGACATGACAATTGCCTTTTCACTTTAAAGTCAATTTAGCACTATGAAAATTCATGAAGCAAAAATTAATAAGCTTCATGCAGCTTCAGCACTGACCTCTGTTTTTTCTCTCTCTTTCCCAAGAATTTGTTACAGGTTCACTACCAAGAGCGGATTTTCCCCTACAACCAGGAAAAAGCATCAGAAAACTCATCTAGTAGCAGCACAAACCTTCCACCCATCAGCACCGCAGTCCTAGCGGATCACTGATGTTTCCTCCCCACACAGGGTTTCTTTTAAAGCACATTTTGGTCTAATGTGAATGACGGGTCCAGCCACCATTAGCACAATACTGTGAGTATCTGAGGGGAGACGATTCTTGATGGCAACTGTATCCAAATGGGCAAATTAAATCATAAAACCATTTTAGCTATTGATAAACTTGATGAGTTGCTCGCTATAAACTAAGGCAAGGGCTTGGCTGACTTAGCAGCTTATCAGACACCTTTAATTTCCATCTGCAGAATTTCATGCTGTGGCGAGAATATGAAAGATATTGATTCTGCTCGTACTTGCGATGCAGGACAAGGTCTAAACGTGATTTCAGTTACCCTATACTCCATACAGTAACAAAAATTAAAAATAACAGAAAAGGCTGCCCCTACGGAAGGCAAACTTTATCACAAGCACTGCGGTAGCATCCAAAGGTGCTGACCCCATGCTGCACATATGGGGTGGGCACCTACACGCGGCACCCATAGGAGCAGGCTCAGCACTGGTCCCCACCGCTCGCCTCCAGCACGGTGGGGGCTGTTCCTGGTGACGCTGCTCCCCGCTGCCCGATATCAAATGATTTTCAATGTCATGAACCCAGCTTTGTAGCCGGGGCTTTGGCTTACGAGGATTAAAGCTTAAACACCCAGATCCTACATTCTGTGCCTAATAATCCTGTAATAATACCTCCCTAAGACTCAGAAGAGGGAGAGAAATAAAGGGGTGAAAACAAAAAAAAAGGAAAAAATCGATGGCTGTTGTAAGTTCCTGAAAAACACGGGTGGGCTGGAAAAGTCTGCTCCAAACTCGCCCCCGTGAGCAGAGCATGGGATGAAGTGAGAGCAGAGGAGCTCTGCAAAGACAAGGAGCGACTTTGACAGATGGATGTAAATGTGCCTTTCAGTGCAGGAACAGTTGATTCTAAGGCATGAAATCAAATTAGTGCATCTGCAGCTGCCTATGTGTCATCCAGCTTCATATTTTACACACTAAAGACATTTTTTAACCTCATGTTAGCTACTTTTTTATTATTTTTTTAATATTACACTCCAGAATTTGCAAAATGGTATTGGCAGGTATTAAAAAGAAAGCTGAAGCCATGGTGCAATCTGTCTGGTTTTCTATTGTAACATGACAGAAATCTTTTTTGGACTCATTTACTATCAGGTAGGAGAAAACTTGGAAAAAAATTTCAAATCCCAACCTCAACTTCCTGAAAAAATGCAAAACTTCTTTAAAAACACAAACTGTAAGCAAGCAGCTCTGCAATTTGAGATGAGGTTGAGCCCATTTGGTCCTCCAAGGGTCTGACCCCCCCCCAGCAAATTTTTATTCCAGCGTGGCAGAAGGACCAGGGCAGGATCACGTCTATACACGTAGAAAAAACATTCTCCTTGTTAAAGAGCAATTAAAGTTGTTATTAGATGTCCAAATATAATGTAGCCATATTGCACTCAGGCCATATGGAAGTTAAATGATAAATAATTCTAAAATTAATATTTTAAAATAAGAGTCTTGTTTGCAGTCTTGAACACTTTCATCCTCAGTGCTTTTAACTTAAAGTCCTTTGATATTTCAAAAGTTGGGAACAATGCAGACTGCACGGATGACTCAAAGTTTGTTGTCTGATTTTCAGCATGAGCACTGTACCACACCTCAGCTTTCCATGAGCAATGATTACATTACAGAATACCTGCCTACAGCCCTTGGAATTGATCAAAACAAACAGCTGAACTTGTACAGTTTTTATAACCGATTCCTGAGGGTTTGGTCAAATTCAGTACAGGATAAAATTAAACAGAGATTGATTTATGTAGCAGGAACGGGAGTTGCAAGGTTCGTGAATTGTGTGTACTGCAAGTGGGAATGGCCATTGCCTGAACACAAATCAGATTAATTGTACCAGAAATAGGAAGACAAGAGGTACAACTTGTTTCCTGCTTTCTTCCCAGCACAAAGCAAATCCAGGAAGGAGGACGGCTTTCTTGTAACACAATGAGACAGCAAAACACAACCAGGGCTTCACAAGTCCTTATCATCCATTCCCTGATGCTTCATTTTTCATCCCCTGTATAGCAGAAAGTCAAGACTTAATATGTTACCACTGAAGAATTTTATCAAACAGGAGGACCCGAGTGCTGGATCTGGCACTGGAGCGATTCCTTCACATCTCCCTTAAAAACAGGTTTACGGCGCAGCTGCACGAGCCGAGCCGTGTGCTCTGATGTGGGATCCTCCAAGATGGCCCCACAGCACCTGAAGACATCGCTCAGGACAGGAGGTCACAGCTTTGGGGAGGCTGAATTGTTAAGGCTTCTGAACAGCCAAATAATTAAAAGTTTTATCAGCCAGCTACCCAGAGCTTACACATTACCAGTTCTTCATCCTAACCCATCCTGAAAAATCAGGGACCAAATTATTGTTTATGTTATGGCAGAGGAAATCCCAGTTGGGCACTGAGAAGCCTCTATGCAAAACCAGTTACTACTGTGAGGACTTCATAACTGCAATAATTTCATCATTTTATTTCCTATCTGAACTGCTGCAGCTACACTAGTGATGTTGCTTGAGCACCAGTAGAAAAAAATGTAGTAGAGAATTTCTGCATTAAGACGTGATCCAAAAGCAGCTCTTTTTATGTAGATCTTTCTTTCTGACTCAGCAACACCACTGATGAATAACGCTGCTTGCAAAGCTCCTCTTTCACGCCTTTCGCCTGCTGCAGCACTGGGTTATTTCCCCATCCACTTCCCTCTTCCATGAAAACCCCGCGATGTCTCTGTCGTGTCCCCATCTCAAACCCCTGATCTCATACTTGGGTTACATTTGGCGTCAAACAATGCAGGGAGGAGGAGGGGAACTCAAAGCACTTTTGAAATCTTAAGATTGGCAAAAGCTGCGTATAATTTTGCTTAGGCCGCAACTTGGCTTGAGAAAACAGTAAACACCATCTTTCCCAATTGCTTGAGCTTTACTTTTTAAGTTTATTTTTACTGCTTATTGGAGATCCCAGACTGACAGCTCTGAAAACTGTGGATTTTCCACTTATGCAAGATTAAGGAGCAACAGCACAGGTATTTGATACACCTTTCCCTAATAATGAACCCAAACTGCTGACCTGGGAGCATCACCTGCAAGGACAGCGAACCCATGGTCCAGGCCTGACCTGATTTTCTTCAGACTCCCTACCTGAAAAAGCGTTTGTGAAAGACAGAGCCAGAGCCATAAATTGACAGTTCGGTAATGAACAATTGATGAAAATTTCACAACCAATCTGCTCAAAGTCCATGAGGCCGCATACAAATGAAAACACAATATAATAAACACTGAAGCCTCTCGGAAGACCCACGTCCTCCAAAAAGCCCCTGCTCCAGCTGTAAAAGCTCATTTCATGTAAATCCACAATGCCCACATATTTGTGTCTTCCAGTGTAAAATTCCCATCTGGCTTGATTTTACAGCGCTCTGACTTCATTCACAAGCAGCAGAGAGACCTTTATTATATTGCAGGAGATGATGAAGATGAGGTTGGAAAATTCATCACTGCTCTGCGATCCCGTGCCTGCAGCTGGACCATCCCCTGTTTACAGCAAGCCCAGCAGAAGCGTTTGAAATTCCCAGTGTTCACAGGCTAAAGCAGAAAATTGCTATTTCTATAGCAATCTTTTAAAAGAAAAACACTTTTACCTGTGTATCTGTTGGCATAAGTGATTTCTGTGGGTTCGTCCCTGGCAGCAGATGAGATGTTCTCATAACGCATCACTTCCTGATATCTGGATGCAAATTACAGGAGCTGCGCTTCCTGAAATCAGCACAAAAAAAGTTGAAAACGCATTAGGTTTGGGAGTAAGCTCGGCTGTCAGTATAATATTTCTATTACAGGAGCTATCCAATTGGAAAAAAACAGCTCATCCTCGCGTATGATAAAAATAAGCAGATAAGTTTGCTGCGATGGTTTTGGAAACTTTTGACACTTGCAATAGTTAGATGCCATACACGGTTTATTATAAACTAGCAATTAAACGTCTTTGTTTTCCTACATCTTTTCCCTTTTTGCATGCCTGAAAAATCCCTTTTTGCCAGGCTGATGGCACTAGGGGCTCGCACAGCAATGAAATGACCCCAGCCCCCATGGGCGCCGTGACTCAGTGTGAAGTGGGTGGAAAAACAACGCGAGGAGGAGCTGGACCTGGTGATCCACTGCCTGGTGATGCTGTGGGAGAGCAAATGCTCCTCAAAGCACACGAAAGCGCACACATGCTATGGAAAACCTCGTGACCAGCTCTGGTGCTCACACACCAGTCACAAACCAGCTCTGTCACCCTGGGTTGTACAAAGTCGATTGACTCCCCAGGTCACATTGAGTGCGAGGGCTGCAGGGCAGAGGGACGACGATGGCTCTGTGACAGCGGTGGACACTGCAGCCTGCCCACAGCATCCTGGGGAGCCCAAAATCCCGCACGTGCTTTCCATCAGCCACAGTATTTCTGCTCCTGTCTGACTGTAACACAGCTCTGGCCTGTGCACCATCGCGAACAGATCCTAGGATGTACCAGATAAATTGCAATTATTTAAGTTTTCAGATCAGGGATGTGCTTTAGGACACCCCCACGATGAAAAGCTGGCAGTGAGCACCTGTTTTAATAATCATTGCAACTAAACCACTGTAATCGCCCAACTACCCCCAGCAAAGGCAGCCCCTTAAAAACCACATGAGCTGCTTGGTTCACCCCAGAAACAGGTAGATACAGCACACACTGAGCCACAGCAAGATGGGGAAACCCATCATAAGAAAACGCAGGAGCAGTTTTATCTACTTTTGCTGTCAGTGGTACATAAAGACAAGAAGAAACAGAGATTTTCATTTACGTTTTCATCTGAAATGCTCGGTGGCAGAGTTAAAGCAGGATGAGAGGAGCTGGCGCACAGGAGATGCTGCGCTGTCCCAGAGCCCCCTCTAGCGCGGCTCCCCACTTCCCTGGCCCCGGGAACGCAGCGGAGCTGTCAGCCTCAATGTATTTATTTGTTTCTGCGCTGTTAGAATGATTTCTGTGCAGCCCTGTTATCATTTATGGCTATTGTAAGGAGAGGGGGAAAAAAATTTAAGGGGAGTTGGGAGTCAGCTGGTTTGCGCAGCAAAGGGCTGTGCTCAGCAGAGCCCCACTCCCAGACCTCCGCTACCTGACATGCCGGTAATTCGATAAAGATCTTCAGAGTCATTCTATTGGGGAAATCACATTGGGAGAGACTGCAGAGATTCCACCCAGTCTTGGTAAACAAGTTTATATCCTTAATTTTCCAATGCAGTTCATCTGTCAGACCAGACATTTAGCTCTGCAGTCCAAAGGCAGGTTAATCAAACATGTTTAAAAATGTAAATAAAATGCTGCAATGAACAGTATTTGTAGATGAACTGATCTGGATGTTATCAAATGAAAGAAATTACTTCAGGACCTAGAAGTATTTCTGCTCTCAGATCACACTTTCCTATTTTTATAAAACTGAGGGGTTTTTTTGAGCCTCAGTAAATCATATTTGGCTTTTAAAATCTCCTTGAGTCACAGCACATCTGCAACAGAAAATAACCCAGGCTTAAGGACTTACTGAGGAAACAACTGGGCATGAGTCAAACTTGTCAAGGATCTATCAATTCTACCAATAAAGAATGAAATGCAAAAAATAAAATAAAGCTATGATAAAAATTACCAGGGAAACTGTGCCTTCCAAGGGATGAGCACTGACCTTCCCAGAGCTCTGCACCACAAAACCTTCCCTAAGATATTCCCCATGCCCACCCGGTGGGGTCAAACCAGCACCCCCCATGCTGCACCCTGGGGTAATTTCACTGCCCCATTTCTCTGCTGAGCCCCCACATCTCAACACCATCCCCAAAAGGACGCAGAGGCCCCATGCCAGGACAGCGGGGCAATGGCTTGGTGTCGTCAGCTCTTGAATTTGTGGAGTAGCGACAAGAAAACACCCCAGACCTCTGCTCTTCACAGTTAGGAGCCTTTTTTGGGGACCACCGCAGTGAGTAACAGCTTGTGCAGCTTGTGAGAGATGCCTTAAGAGGGCTGTCTAACCAAAAAACTCGACCACGCGTTTCCAGCAGAGCTGATAAAAACCCTTATTTCTCCCTTAAACCTCTCCTTCCCCAGGACTTTTGCAGACTCTTCAGCTGCGAGGAGCTGCTCCCAGAAGCATTCTCCATCACCAACCTCATCACAAAAACCTCACTGTGAACTTGCACAAACCGCCCTTTGATTTGTGAGGCTCCCAAACGGATCAAGGCTGCAAGCTGCTGAGAAGGGGAGGATCAGGTGAGGAGCTCTCCTCTCACTCTGCTGCTGGAAGAAAATACTTTACACTCCCGAGACTCACATCCTTTTTTTTCACCATAATGTCAATGAATAACTATTAATTTCTTCAACAGCCACTTGAGACCCCCAGAGGTCACTGGGACAAATACTTGTATAACCACAGCTCTGCCATCTTGCCCTCTCCACCTGTTTTTTCCTTATTTTTGCAGCACTTTATTTACTTGCTACCTGTTATCTACATATTAAAACATAACCTGTGGGCACCAGCAGCTTCGTGCTTTGCTTTAACAGCTACAGCGAGGCCCTGACCACACTAAACCCACACCAGCACCAGGGATGGAGCAGGTATTTCTGTATCCAAAATGGGTTTTGGGTGCTGTGCCTCCCATCTTCTGGAAGATCCCTTGGTTACAGGGGTCACATCAGTTATTTGCACAACTGGCAGCACCATACAGCAAGGCAGATGTTGGGTACCTCCTTGACCAAGGTGGTCAGCGATGCTGAGGCTGTCCTTTCCTCTGCACACAAAACTGGAAGCCAATCTCCTGCACAGACCCTTTCGATTCCCATCTCCCATGGAAAGTCACAGAGGCCAGAGATGAAGTCAACA
>NW_010199065.1:10848-39774 GCF_000695765.1 Mesitornis unicolor
GCAGGAATGAGTGGTGGAATACAAAGTAAGCGACACTGCAAAGCTGGTTAAATAAAGTGTCTTTACAGCTCTGTATAGTGCAAATGTGGAAAAAACCACCCACAGCAATATGGGTTTCAGAACATTTGTCAATAAGAAAGAGAATAAAAGCAGGCACTAAAACAACAGAAATAATGACTCTGCTTTCCAGATTTTGATTCTAAAGTGTCTGGTGCCTCAGGCAGTTATCTGAAAAACTCTTCTCCAGCACAGAACCTCACTGTTTCGCCTCAAAGAGTCGTAGTTAACAAATATTACGTGTGTGTGCATGTATGAGGCACTGACAGCCAGCCCATAGCTACATGGAGAAATGGGACTGCCAAGGGGGAATGGAAGCAAAAGCAAAAAGAAATATTAGAGCAATATATCTGAGGCTTGGAAAAAAGATATATCCTCTTTATGTCTTTCCACACCATGTCTGGAGGAGCTGCAACCTTAAACTGTGCCTAAACCGCTGTGGAAATCGCGTCCTTCTTAAGAATGGTCTCGTTCTGCTCAGACTCACCGTCCAACCTGCCCACCTCTACAGAACCATTAACATTTATCTTCTGGAGCACACAACACTGGGGTATTTCTCCAAGAAAAGGCACATCCGACGGGGATTGCTGCCACTCTCGTTCCTCTTGTTGAGCATCACTTTGCCACATTGCCCACGCCAAGAGGTCCAGCTCCAGCTTCCAACTCCATCTGTGTGCTGTAACCGTGACGGTTACAAAACCAGATTATCAATATTTAAAGAATAACTGTTTCACAGCATGCTTCCAGATGTTCTTGCTTTCATTATTGCCTTATTACTTAAGAAGTCAACAGTATGTGATACATTAAATACATAATCTGCTCTGACACTCATCTCCATGCTCTTGTCTGGTGGGAGTGCTCTAGGAGAGACAAGCACAGTATTTTTTGCACAATTACTGAGATGAAATTTGGGGTTAAGCGCTGCCAGAACACAACAAGTGAACACCCTCAGGCTGAGTGGGATCCTCTGCCCATGAGCACGGCCCAGGGAGGCAGCGGCAGGGCCACCCCATCGCCCCAAGTGATACAGCCCCTTGTACTGGCCAGTCTGGGGGAACGGAGCCATCCCCTCCACCAGCTGGAGGAACCGCACTGTCCATGCTGACGTTTTTAGTCTACTGCTATAAATATTGCTCTTCTGGCCAGTTTCAAGTCACAGAGAAAGCGACTATCGACAGAAAAGATACCCTAAAGCACAGCTCCAATCCTGCAGGGCTCAGGGATGCTCCCACCTGCTTCTCCCCAAGACCGAAGTCCCTGCCCTGCTGGAAATCCTCCCAGATTCCCAGTTCTGTCTCTCCCACACAACTACGGCACTTCCTGCAGAAGCATTTTTGACAGTGGTGCCAGTGTGGAAAAAACCAAAGGGAGCAGAGTGCTTGCCTATGGCCACCTATGCTACCTGGGTACCAGACTCCTACCCCCGTACCCCTCTTTCTGGACATTCAACCCAGCATAAAAAAAATGTATATTTATTTCTCTTGTCTAGACCACATGAATGTCCCTGTAAGCCTGCATCTGATTACAAAATTGTTTTGTATTCCATTTAAGACTGTTTCATCAGTTATCCAGGGATGTAGGAGGACTCCAAGTTGTGTCACCTCCTAGTCTCTGCCAGTAATGTCATAATTAGATATGGAAACCATGCATACTATTATATTCTAATTTGATATTTAAAACATGCTTTGGCAGGCAGCTGACTCCTATTGATGCATTTATCTGATTTCTCTCTGCCTTTTTATTCTGAAAATACTCAGAGGGAGTATGCCGTATCACTTTTTTGTTATGTACACTCAATCTACATAACTTCCATTTTCTTTTTTTCTAGAGGTTGGTAAATATATGAGCATATACAAAAAAAAGAAAAGAAAATGCCAAGACTGCGAATTGGGTAAAATCCAACCACAAGCTGCAGAGAGAATGCCTCGAGCTCTAATCTTAGCGACTTGGTCTCCGTCATCTCCAGTCCTGTCCCCTCCTTCTGCTCTTCCTGTTCCAGCTCCTTGTCCCCAGATCCCCCATCACGTCCATCCCAATCTACTCAGTCCCCAAACATCCTCGTCTCTTCTTCCACCCGTCTGTACTGCAGATTTCTGCTGTGTCGAAGGCGCTGATGAGGAGACACTGCCTTGGAGAAAGGCCTTTTGTGGGAATATTGGAGTATTGTAGGAGATGAGAGAGCCTCTACAGAAAATGAGTCCTAAAGACGAGGACTCATCGTGACTCAGGGTGTTTCTGCTTCACGCAAGCAGCACTCACTGTGGCTGCCGTAAATTGGAATTAATTTCACTGAAAACACTGCAAATACCTAATATTAAGGATTAGGCTATGGAACAGTTGGACAGAAAATTGAGAGACTGCTGCTCACGCAGGATCAATATTTGTAAGGAGGTGATCCAAAGCGATGGGGAGAGGCGAGCGGCACTGCCCAGCCAGCAGAAGCGACACAAACTGACAGGGAGGAGAAGGGCCCCGGACATCACCACAATTACAGCACACACACAACCCTCATGCAGCTACGGAGCAGTTTGCCAGAGGAGGAAAGAAACATAAAAAACATCAAGTTCAAAAACAGAGGCCAAGGGAATGTAGAGGGAGAAAGGAACAGAGAGGGGGAAAGGAAAAACAGGAGCAAATGGGCAGGGCAACAGCAGGGAAAGCTCCCTCGGTCCGGGGGAATGAGCAAAACCCTTCCCTCAGAACAAATATTTCTGCCATTTCTAATTGCTCCCGCATGGGTAACTGCCCTGATTCAATTAAGTTTTATTCCTAACGAACTCTGGTGAAGAGAGCTCAGTTATGAAACCAATCAGGCAGTATTTGTGAGCTCAGCTGAAGCGAGCACATCCCCCAGACAGGGAGCGCTGCGAGCGAGCCCCAAAATTTCATCTTCGATATATCAACAAAAAAGTTACTCAGAATTAGCAAAGTCTTTCCTCTATTTTGGGGTATCTCCATACAAAACAGGAATGACCAGGCACACACAGCTCTTGGAAAGCTTTAACAATCTGAAGAAACAGCTTCGCTTTTATACCACCCAGTGTTGTTACTGGAATCGCCAGCTCTCCCCCATCCCTGGATATGTATTTTCTCCTAAAAACACTGCATTTTTGTATATTTTATGAATTTAATGTGCTTTAGAAGCCACCATATAAACTCAAGGAAGATAAAGAGAGTCATTTAAAATCGGAGAGAATGAAGGTTACAAACGGTTTCAATTAAAACTCCACAACCCCCCAGATTCCTCAGATTATGTTTTCCACATTTCAATATCTGTCAATGACGTGCACACAAACAGCCCCCGAAGGATCCTGCCCTCAGTCCTTTTCCCTTTTCTCAGTCCTGATGTACAAAGCCTGCTCTCCCGGGATATTAAGAGACTCTCCTGAGGACAATCCAACTTCTTATCGACTCCCTTTCCAGATCCATAAAATCAGTTGCCTTAGGAAACACAAGAGCGAAGAAGACAACAACGCAGGGTTTAATTTAAATACCACTCCTAGCAAAAGGAACAAAACACAAACGGGGGGAAAAAAAGCAGAGCTTGTTTGCCAAGACTGTGCTATGTGAAACAGACAATACAAACTGACAGGGGCTGAGGTGATCATTGCCTGAATAACATCAACAGAGCACAGACACACACGGATGTGGCAAGGGGCAGGGAGGATCCAAACTCCAGATAACGCCGATGTCCCAGGAAATATCGTTCAGTGACGGGGAAGGAGATGAGCAGAACTGGGATGGGAGACACTGGGAATGGCATTCACCGGGCTGTAAATGTGCCAATTAATTAAGGGCTTCCCAGCTTCTCCTTTCCCACCCCGTCTGTTATTTTCACTCCTTTTTTTCCATCTGGATCACTGCAGCTAATTGGGGTTTCAGGTATTTTCTGCTAATTGCTCAGGTGTCATTAATCCCACCGCAGAAGAGGGAGGTCAGTGCTGCTCAGCCTGGAGCCCCCAGCACAACCCCACAGCCCTGCCCACACCGGTGTGTGAATGAAACTGGGGAGAATGGGAAATTACAGCAGCGAGTGGCACCCCAACCTTCGCCTTTTATTCTGCTATCAGCACCAAAAAGAACTGTAATCCTACACTAGATTATCCGAGAGGGTTTCCTTTCTAAAGATGTTTATCTTTCCCCTTAAGAAGTTTGCATATAAACTTCTAAAATCTTCTCTTGCCTTTTTCCTTCTTTCTTTATTCATGACAAATGACTTTTCAGCCCATTTTGTCCTCAGTTCTTGTCAGCAGAGCCCTCCTCGGCAGCAAACCTCCACTACAACCAAAAGTTGTGGCCAGAACTTTTAATTCTAAACACTTGGAGTTGACATTTGCAGAGGTAACACAGCAATTCATTGTGCTAAATCAATTACTGATGATCAATATAGCACTTGGTGATGTATAATTAGTATGTAAAAGATATATTTAGCTGTAGATTATACCAGTAATAAGGGCTACATGAGCCATAGCTGTATAATTACATTTTATGAATACAGGAAACCTTTGAGAAATGCTCCGAGATTTAATTGACATTTAACAAGATAACTACAGCAAGTTAATTAGAAATTAGATGCTAAAAATATGTATTAACTTTTAAATAATATTTTAGCTTGCTGCCGTATAACTAAAGTAGCTCGTTATATGCCAGCGAAACACCTAAATGAAATAGTTCTTTTAAATTCCGTCTTGTTAATTCATTTCCCACAAACTAAAGCCCGTATTATCAGCTTCTCATTCTGAATCCTTTTTGGTATAAAGAGGCTAAGTTGATCAGCTTAGTGAAAGACTTATTTTTATGGTCCTTTCATACTTTTTTCAAAAAATGAGATTTCTCTTACATTTCTATCGGCATCCAGAGAAAAGATTTCAGCTCAGCTCTGCTTTCAGCTTTGAGCCCAGAACAAAAATGCAAAGTAAGGCACTGACAAGCATTTCGGCTCCCTGCAAGGCGATACATCAGGGCTCCTGACAGTGCTAATACAGCCAGAAATTGAGAGAATAAAACAACTCTGAACCGGCTCTGATGGGGATGGGGGTAATCACAAAGAGAAATACAATAGCGGGTTCTCAGCACAGCCACGGTATTTTTAGATCCACGTAGGGTAGCACCAAGATGATGGAAATCGGACTCTAAATGAAGTTTGCTATGGATTCTGGGGGAGCCAATGCACAGACCTGGGCTGTTCCTGTCTGCATCCCACACTGCGTGAATCCCAGTTCAAGCTGAGGCGCCCAGCAGCACCGGGTGACTGAAAGACTGGGGAAGGCAGCAAGGACAGGCAGGTCCAGCTCTGCCATGAGCATCACGAGATGTAAAGTCTCTACGCTTCAGACACTGGTATTTTTTGGTATTTTCCGTAAGACTCTACACATCATTTGGGGTTTTGTGGTTTGTTTTTCTATTTTATTTATTTAATTACTCCCTGCCGTACAACACATTGCCCTAAATCACCCAGAGCCTAACTCATCTCCACTGAGACTTTTGCAGCCCCTCAACCATACGAGACCCTGATCTCTGGGGATTCACCTGGCTGCATGGAGAGGGAATTCAGCTACTCACAGGACTCATGGGCAACCATGACTGGGAGAAAACAGTGCCATTTCTCCTCTCTCTTGCTGGAAGTGTCCCAGCAGACTCCAAGGTCTCTCCTGCAATTTCTTTTTGCCAGCATGGCCTCGTTAGCATTCGGGACCAGATATTCCAGATTATGCATACACAGAGCATACACAATTTAGTGTCCTTGCTCCCTTCAATATATCACAGGGGGAAATGGAGAAAACAAGATGATAAAGCAGTGAGGGATGGGCAGGATGACCTGGTCTGCACCTGAGACTGCAGCACTGTGCAGCTCATGTAAATTGAGGAGGTGTGTTTAAAGCACAAGCAGAACGCTTTGGACAAGAGAAACACCAACACCAGGCTTGGTCTGAGGCCTGACTCTACATCTGATTAGAAGTTAAGAAAAGCATTAAAAGTAAAATGCAAAGCCAAAAAAGTCAAACTGTCCCTGACCTCCCCTCTCAATCCAGAGAGGGCAGGAGAGCAGAGTGCCAAACAGTTACACTCTTAGCATTTTTCTAGATATAAACCTTGCCTAACATTCACACACCAGAGGGGAAGAGATAGGAAAATCAAAAAACAAGAAAAATCCATCAGAAAACAGCAGATTTCTGGCAGAGAAGAGTCTGAGTGAAGCTTTCCTCTGCACAGACCATGTCTGCTTTCCTGATGAAGCCACGGCCCTGAGGGCTGCTGATGGAGCCCAAGTTGCTGAGTTTCTGCTGAAAGAGTTTTATCCTACCATGAGTGCTCACCACTGGAGTTAAAACAGATAAACCATACAAAAATAAAGTGATAACAGCCTCTCCTGCAGCAAACCCTACAGCAAGCCCTTGCTGCTGGGTTTTGTGCTCCCCTCACCAATGGGATCAGCTGTGCCATCAGCGCGGCTTTAGGACCCCAGCTCCCACCAAACAGCACTGACTGCATCCTTGCAGCCCAGTTTTCTTTAACACCCATACCTGGGGAGGAGCTGGCTGTTTCGAACCAAAATTCTCCCCCAAAAGGAGTGACAGATCCTTTCAGGACAATCGGGTTTTCTCCTCAGACCTATGAGGAAGCTTTGGATGTTTTGTGAAGCTTCTCTGTGAAAAATACTTTAAAGTACATATTTATATGGGTTCCTCTTTTTGCTTTACTTGATCAGTGGATCAGTCAAGACTGATTTCACTGCATGAGAGGGAGAGACCTAAGGTTAAACGATAAAAGGGGAGATTCCTTTCGAAACATAATTTAGATTTTTCTGGTATTAGCTCCCGTATCAGCACAAAATCACTCCAATGTTCCAGGAGCACCTGAGACCCGCAGTACAGCTGCGTGCACACAGCAAAGATCTCCTCTGGCAAATGGAGCAGCTGAGGACCCCGACGCCGGCCCCACGCAGGGGGTCCTGCCTGGAGACCCTCTCTGAACGTCTGCCAAGGCAGTGATCAGTGACAAAGGTTCTGCTGGGGACTTCAGCTCTGGTAGTTTGTTTGGTTTTGCTGCAGATGTAGAAATGAAGTCTGCAGAGCCCAGCTTTAAGAAATCGGCTCAGTCCTGTGTGGGTGAAGTGGGTGCAAGTGCCCAGTTAAGCACTGGGAGGTCCCAAAGCGCTCAGTGGTCCAGAACAGAGCAAGGTGCAAGACAAGTGGCCCTGGTGCCACATTTCCTCATCACCCACAGAAAATGGGGACACATCAGGGCTCTCTCCCAGGTCCATGGTTTTATGAACCACGTCTTCCCTCCTCCCACCTCCTTCACAGCAGCTTCTGATCAGTCGAATCCTCAGCACTGGAAGCAGAGGAGGACCTGGAGCTGCTCTGGGTCTGTCTTTGGGGGAACACCCCCACTGCCACATCGTGGGACGATGGCATCGCTTACCCAGAGAGGGGACAGAGGGACACATCCTCCGCTGTGCAGAAAAAAGGGCAAAGCTTAGACTTGTAGAGAGGATTTCAGATGAGAAAGCTGCTGCTAATAACAATAAATAAGGGGTGAAAGAGGTCTATGATACAAAACCACCATCACTGTTAGAGTTAGGCTTGACCTTCAGCTTGAGCTCAGGTTTGAGGACTTTCTTATCCCAACTTCTTCTTGTGACCGCTCTTGCTGGAGAGGCAAAGACCAGAGCTCCTCAGCTGGAGCAGACAGGAGGTAGCTACCTGGAGTTCTCATTTTGTTGGAAAAAAGCAGCTTTGTACGACATGTCACAGTGCTGGGTAGGAGTGGCTGGATGATTCACCAAGAATAATTGAGCTGATATATTTCACATTTTTCTTTGAATAAATTATTTGCAAATAAACATTTTCATTATTCGACCATCTCTGATGTTCCATTAGCATTCAGTGAATTATTTATTCAGCAGCTTTTCCCATCAATCACTGAATAAATTATTCGCAAATAAATTATTCTACCAGCTTTTGCTTTAAAGATGTCCCTTTGAGAACAATAGCTTCCCAGAATAGCAAACAGTCAAAGGGAGCAATTTAAAAGGCCTGATTCTCATCCCAGTTGTCTTGGTAGAAAATCTGGAGGATTAATGTGGAAATTCCTGGCTTTTTGCTGTATTTACCCACCCCTAAGTCGGCTCAGGTTGTTGTACAAGAGCGCTTTGCTGGAGCCAGCACAAACCCGTCCTTTGCTGTGTCCTCACAGGCAGCTTCACTTCCAGTAAATCCCAGTAAAACTGAGCTGGGGTCAAGGACCTCGAATCAAATGGATGTCTCGGCTCCCAGAAATGCCCAGGGACAGATGGGCACTCCCCGGATCACTCCATCCCCTCTGGTCCCGCTCCTCCTGAGCCGTGACCCATCCATGTCCCATTAGGGCACTGGGCCCCATCATGAGCTGTGTTTATGTCTGGGCCAAGGAGGATGAAAGCCTCTTAGAGTGCAATGAAGGCTCCATTTATGCCAACTTTAAGGAATAATTGAGGTGCAGCGCAGGGGAATTTGCTGAACTCCTCCATCCTTCTGACAAGAAAGAGACTCTTTTGTCAGGCAGCACAAAAAGTCACCGTCATTAAAATAAGGCATCTCTATCAAAACCACGCGGAGGAATTATCATCTCACCCATATGTTGGTGCCTTTCAGAGAGACGCCGAAAAAACGTGGGGGGAGAGCAAGTACGGAGCCCTCATTTCAAGAGATTTAATTATCAACGCACCATCATCCGCGGGGTGGTATCAGTCGTGGCAACACAGCGAGGTTGTGCCAGAGTTTGAATAACACCAACCCTACCTGGCGTGCCGAGAATATCACTGCAATAAATAACTGCTAATTTGCACAAAATGAACAAACGAGGCACAATGTAACTGTGTGAGGGGGGACAACCGAACAATAACATTAAGATATATAATTGACTTAATATCAGACGCTCGTCCCCCAGTGAACCTTCCTTCATCCTCTGAGTAATTGTGTAATGACATTTATGTGTAATAGACTTGTGACATTATAAATGACACTTATGTCAGGATTGTCAGGCTGTGACAGCCTCCGAGACAGCTCCAGTGAGAAATTAATCACTTCTGAGGCTTCAAAGTTGCTCATTTATCGCTGCCAAATAACATCTTGCAAAAACAAGATCTTGCAAAGAAACATGAGCTCCTATCCCCACCTCAGTCCAAGAGGGGTTTTCTCCCACAGGAAATCGTCCTGGGGGCCATGTGGTGATGGTCCCTCAGCAGCAGCAGCTCTGGGCATGGTCAACCTTTTTCGGATCTCTTCTACCCAAAGAACACAACCACAGACGTTCTCCTCGTCTCCTGTCAACGTCACAGCACCTTTCACCAGCTCTTTAGATCATACAGACTACTTTAAATACACATACGTGTTATATATGCGCATCTTGGCATCTACGTGTTTCACATTTCCAGGCCTGCAGGTTGTGAAAGGGTTACATTATTTGTTGGGGAGAACAGGACATTTTGCAACGTACCATACATAATGAACACAATAAAGAGAAGAAAACCTTCTCCAGATGAGTGCAGCGGCTATTATTAGACTATCAAACTGTCATTTTTCAAAGCATTTCAATTGTCACAATTTTTTCTAATGGCTTCTAAAGCATTATCTAATGCCTGGGCCAAAAAAAAGAAGAGGATCAAAGCACACTGAACAGCACTAGTCAGGCTGCATGACAAATAAGTGTTTGCAGGCTAAACTCTTCCCATCCCACTTACCTTCAAAAATGTTTGTGAACTTCAAACCAAGACGGCTCTATTTGAATTTTGCTTTTTTAGACATACAAGTGTCCTTATGACTTTCCTTTCTTTTTTTATTAAACGGGGGCAGCATTGGACGCTGTTTCCCCTTGCAGGGGTCAGAGGAGAGCAACAAGGAATCACAATGAGATCGGCTTCACCCACAAGCCCTCTCCTCGTACGCACGTAAGATCAGGCTGCTAATGTAACCTGTATTCTTTTTTCAGCCCTGATGACAACAGAATTTACAAACTGATTCAGCTTAACCGAGTGTGACCGCAATAGGCTAATTCCACGTTCCTAATTAAATTACATTATTTTCTAGGTGGAGGTTTATGAGCAGAGGTGAAGAGTAATGATAGGAGCAAGCCACAGAATCACACATACATGTTAGAGCCGAGACTCTCGTCTAGGGGGCAAAATGAGTTATTCTATTTACATCTTTTTAAAATGTCACTGTATTTTCCTGTGTTTAACTAGGGCTTGTTTATGCATGGAGTCACTCTCAGAAGGGGAAACGGGAGCTGTTCAAAGGGAAAACTACAGCTCTGACTGCAGAATGGAAGTCAGAAATACCTGGATTTTCTCAAAACCATCACTTCCTATGCACAAAAACACTGCTTTAAAAACAGCAACAGGGCGCCTTAGGAAGTTATTGAAGAGCAGAACAGAACTGAAGGAGGAACAGGAGCAGGGATCTCGAGGCTGAGGTCTCTACCCACAACCACAAGCTCTGTTGGGAACAGCCCAAATTCCCCATCTATCACCCAAATTCCCCGTCTACCACCCACCTCCAGAAAGCCACGCTGCAAAGCCAGTCAGTTTTGGGGCTGATGCTTCCCTGGGTGGTTGGAATCCAGCTTTGCATTATGGATGCTCAGGGGCAAAATACAGATCGCAGGGTTAGAGATTTTTCTGAAATCATAAACAAAAAGGGAAGAAATGCAAGAAGAGGACATATAACTTTATGGGCTGTGAAATTGAATTGCCTTTGGATGGACCTTATAGGTCCATCTTGTCACCTTACGGGAGTATTAAAACCTACCAGAAAAAAGGAAGATATTATGCTGGCCGATTCAAGGTGCAAATTCCCAATGAGCTCAGGGAGCTCTTACTTATTTGGTCTCCACTTAAGAGGTCCAAGAAGTTACGGATATTGTAATTTCTGCAGGAATGTGCCTTGCCTTCTAGATCACCAGCACCACAGGGTCATAAATACCTTGTGGTAAGGAGTAAAAGCCCACATCCTAAATCACTGGAGAGAGTGAGAAAACAGGGCAAGGGAAGGAAAAGCTTTGAACTGATGTGAAGGCACCGTATATCCGTTAGCACTGTTCAAACCTGAGCTCTCTAAATGCGAATTGTTCTCTGCACTGGCCTGTCAGGCATCGACAGTGAACTCATCTCACGTGGAAGTATCTGGACTTTGCAGGAGAAAACCAATCTGGTTTGATGGAAGTGGTACTATGGATAAAGTAAGACAGACAGCAACCAAACCTCATCACCTAACAGGTTTTTCAAAACCGATAATGGCCAATAGGTTTTTCAAAAGTTGTAAGCAAGCTACATGCTGAAATCTGTCTTATTTCAGTAAGGAACCACAGTCCTCATTTGTTCACACAAACAACAAACACATCCCATGCCCCTCTCAGACTGGTGAAATTTCCTAGAAAGACAAAAGATGTGGATATAAAGGCTGCAAGTGATGGTGAACCTCCTCTGCTTCCTTAGGAATTTACTCCAGAGGTCTGTTCTCCTCATTTAAACAGTGTGTCTTATTTCCAGGTTAATTTTTCCTAACTTTTCTATTCATTCATTTTCACAGACTTTCGTTGCATTAAAAGAGCTTTAAAACCCACCCACCTCGCTCTTTACTCCCCCTTTGGACCTGGCAGCAGAGCGAGGGGCTGCTCACCATCAGAGACTTCCACATTCAAGAGAAAGCACAGCCAAACTGAACCCAAACCAAGGGCTCTGCTGGAGTCAGCCGCGTTTCTGAGCTCCTCTATGAGAGCAAGGAAGTCAGAACCAAGCTTTTAGAAGCCCTGGGGATAAAACATACAGCCCTCAAGTTATAGATGACTATAATGTATATAGAGATGACTTGGAAAAGGAGGCTAGCACCACATTTCAGCTCCGGTGTATTTATTCTGTCCTCCTGTAGCTGCTGTTTCATACTTCCCATCATTCCGGGTACCTTCTTTGCAGTATTTGATTCCAATAAATTGATTTGGATGATGCACTGAGAATTAGGCAGATACTTCATTACATTGACTTGAGATCAAACTTGGGAAGACATCATTGACCCTTTATGCATCCTGCAATCTCATTTAAATGATCAATTATTTTGTTTATCTACTTCAGCAGACTAATGGGAGCCAAGTAGGGTCGCAGGGAAAAAATCAAAGCCAGGGGGAAGTTTGTAGCCAAACCAAAATTTTTAAGCTGGGGCAGGTGGAGGAGAGAACATATTTAAAATGGTATCAAAACAAGAACATAAGAAAAGTCACAGCAAGCTTCTCCAGATGCTCCAAGCATCACAAAAATGCAACATCACAGGAGAATAATAAGCATCTTTTCATGTAAAACAGTGTACACCTTCACTTTAGCCACAAAGGGCCGAATCACAAAGACATAAATCCAAAGATGAGATAGTACAAAAGCAGAGCAGGTGCCCAATTCTCATGCAAAACCCCTGCACTTTCCAGAGCTTGGAAATTCAATACTTTTAAGATTCTGGCCATAGTCCTTAAGTGCTGAGACAGGAACAGCAGTGATCAGCATAAATGAGATTGGCTTCAGGAGCCCAAATCCCAAGGTGAAAAGAGGAGAAGGCTCCTCTCCACCCCACTATGAAAGTGTACGGATTTTACCAAAATGGTAACTGGGGACAAGACCCAAAATGAAATAAGTCCTGTGCTCGGTGTCTGTTCCCACATGATATTTGTTCCCGTTCCAATTTGTGGCTGGAATTTTCAGAAAATGTCCAAAAGATGCAGGCACCCAAAGCGTATCAGAAATTGAGTTAACTCATTTACACGCTTTAAGACTTGTAGCCATAATAATCATTATCATTATATGGTACTGTTATTGCTACCAATAACAGCAATAACAATTATTACTGCTATTAGTTACCGTTATTATTACTATTATTACTTCCTATAGTATTAGGGAACAATTCAGCCAGGAGACAAACGAGCATCAGGCTGGGGAGGTAGATGGGAAGACAAAATGGGAACATCAGACTAAACAATCCTATCGCTTTTTTAGCAGCAAATGATAAAAGATATCCAGCTGTCCTAGCTCCAAGGAGGGGCATTAATATATCACCTGGTGCAGTTGAAAAGCTTACAAAAATCTGGTTATATTTTTTAATCATCTTGCATTTTAGCTCTTTAAAGTACAAATATGGATTTCAAACATATCAGGGGAACAAATTAACTCAGAAAAATGGCCGTACTTTCCAAGGTTGCACCTGCCATGAAATTGCTCCAAGTTTGCATTTTCCCTCGGTCTCCAGTGTGTCATTACAGCAGATTGATCGCCTTCCTCTCCCCAGCAACTCCCCCATTAGAGGGTTATTGTATGGAAATTAATGGGAGGCCAGAAACATTTCTTCTGCAGCTGCAGTAGTAGAAGTCAGTTTTGATTAAGCACTCACAACCCAGCAGACGGGGGTGATCTCTTTGCTTTAGTTTCCTCCTTCATTATCACCAGTGTCAAGTTTTGTTACTTTAGCTATTCCCCTGGTACTCCCACTGCATCCTGCTGTAATAATGGGTGTTATTTTTTTATGTGCACGTCTATTTATTTTAAATATGTACAGCCTGATCCTCACTGGTGCAGCGGCCATTTCCACCACCCTCAATGCAGATGAAGGAATGGTTTATGCCCATTCCCAGGGCCTGTTGATGCTGGCTGAGCAGAGTAAGGATATAAATGAACTGGATACGTCCCTGTTCAACCCCCCAGCCACTAGAGCCGGTGTCACATCTACCGTCTACCTGCTCTGGCTCTTATTCATCTTCTGCTCCCCACTTGCCCAGTTTGATCCAGTCCCCATTGTCAGCCGGCAACTGATAGACAAAGTGGCTCTCATGAAAAGAGACCGTATTTCTTAAAAGCCAGATATTAATCAAAGCCGTGGTGGAAGAGGGGTTGTAAGAGACTTGTAAAACGCGTGAGCAGATACAACACTCTGAGGACACCGCACTTCTCCTGTTGCCCTGGCAGTTTTTCTTGCAAACAATGAGCTCAGTGGGTATAAAAACACAGGGAGGGAAGCTGCTTTTAAAGTGATCCCACTGCAAATCGGGCAATAATTGAAAAAAAATGAAACTTCACGCTGCGTCAGCCACAATTACAGACTTGCAGTTTGAAAAGGCAACGGGAAGCAAAGCAGAACAGGGCAGGGGCAGGGAGAGCTCGCATGTCCCCGTCCCTTCCCGCAGCTCCCTGTGTGTGACCCCAGCAGTGGTGTTTGCTCCTGGACATGGCACAGCCCCATACAAGGGGGGTCACGTCCTCCTGAGAGGTGGCACAAGCACTGTGTGGGTTTCTCTGGACTTTGCTGCTGTTTAAGACCCAGAGAGACCTCGGGTCTGGGGAAGGGTCTTGCATCGCTCGCTGCAACACGAGAACACTTCTGTTTTAGCAAAACGTGGCTCTTTCTTGATCAAGAGACACGGATGGTTTGGCTGCTGGAAATGGCTCTGTATAGTTTTATGCACACACAAAAGTCCCATTGACCAGACTGCCCTCCTGCTGTTCGCAATTCAGTTTTCACTTCAATTATAATTTATAACAACTTTCAGAGTAGGAAATTTGTCTCCATTCTCCCTCCGCTCCCCAAAACAAAGCACCTAAATTATACGCCAATAACCACTGATGAAAAAAAGCAAAGTTAGGTTTTTGCGAGCAAAACGTGCCCAGCAAGGCCAATCCCCCCAAAACGCCAAGGGGCCATAGCGCAGGAGTCCCTGCAGCCAGAATCCGGTGCCAGGGATGCTCGGAGCACAGCAGATCCTGTGTGAACAGCGAGCACACCGAATGGTGTGGCAAGAACCACTGCTTGCAGAACGGATTAAGTGGCACCTTTGGGGGGAAGAAGAAAAGAAAAATCTTCAAGGGATTATTTATAGGGCTCATAAAGGTGCCTTTTGAATATCCATCAATCAAACAGTCAGTTAAAAAGTCTGCTCAGCACACAAGAGAGTAGAGGGAGTAAAGAAAATTGGATACGGCGTGCATTTGAGATGTGCAAGCTATCATCCATAATCTTCAGCGATCTGCTGCACATGTAAAGCAGGGAGGTTTGTGGAGCGGGATGGGGAGGTGAGCGGTGCTCAGCTCTGAGCTGACGTGGGGGCTTCTCTCACTGCCAAAGACAAGGAAATGTCAGGGGAAAGTTTTTACAACTTCGGTAGGAATAATGGACGAGAGGAAATAATCCACACAGGAAGGAGCTGGGTGCCGGCCAAAGGGCTGTAACCTGCCTGGAAGGAGCCAATAAAACCAGGAAGACAATAACAACAAAGCAGTGGCTGAGCGCACACAGAATGAAGGGAAATTGCTGGCTGGGCATACGGCCTGCGGGGGAACCAGGACAGGAGAGGGGATGCAGAGGCTGCGATGGAGCTTCAGACGCTGCAGGTCGGGGGCAATGGGCTCACCATCATTGCTGATTTAATGGCAGGAATAAAGCACTGATCCATGGCAAACATTTTTCCTAGGACCCCACTTCATCTCTTTCTTTGTGCTGGTTTTGCAGTGGCATTTGTAAGCGTAGTATTTCAATAAATTAGAGTGGCAGAGCAAGGCCTTTCCCGGCTCTCCTCATTCCAGAGAGGCTTGCTTGGTCTCATTTAGAAAATGAAACAGGTTGGGGTTTTTTTGGACAATCAGAACCAAGAAGCTGATGTCTATAGTGGGGGATCCCCCCCTGCAGCCCCCCTGCATGGGCAGCCGTAGTGAGCGGCCGCTGTGTGGCTCCTTCCAGCAAACAGCCATGGGGGCTTCGCATCTCTTTCCGATGAGACTTCTACATTTAATGACAAAGTACTGCACTACAACTCCCCATCTATCTTATTAAATGGTCCCAGAACAGCTCTGAGAATTTATTTAACAAGCAGACATCTATTAATTAATAAGCACATTAGTCAGCAATCAATACTCAGTTGATGATATTGTTTAAATTATACATGGGTAATAAGGATATGTTTCCGCCTTTCTCATCTGTTTTAAGGCATATATTGAAAATGAGTAGTGCAGAACGACTTTGCATTTAAAAAAGTTTGATTAAAATTATTTTTAAATAGGCTAATCCTATGAACATATTCTATTGCATAAAATTGGCCCTGAGCACAGTCAGTTTATCACCTCAGTCTCTTCACAGACCATTGATTAACCAGACAGCAGGAGCAGTCTGTTCTCTTTACTGCGTTTGTATTTTATTGTACTGATATTGTTATCCGTCCAAAGTCCTGAGCAAGGCATTCCTAGCAATTGCTTCCTCTTGGTCTGCATAAAACGTGCAGATAATTCTCAGGCTGATCCCCTATTGCCACTGGTAATACTTGAGGATAACAGCAAAAACCTTAAAATGCAGATTCCTGAGCCCAGAAACGCCCTCAGACACACACACCCCTGCACTGGCACCTAAACAGCAGCCTCAGCTGCACACCCTGCGGACAGACCATTTCCACAGGGCACACCTCGGGTTCCCTGGTTCACGGGGTCGGACTGAGGCGCTCCCAGACACGGCCCTGCTACTGCGGTTCAACAGAGCTGATGTTCTTGGCCTGGACATTCCCCAGGTAGATTAAAAAGTATTTATTTTGTGTATTAAGTGGGCTGCTTAGGTGTAAAGTTAAAATATAATAATATTTAATGCATTAATATTTAGATTAATATGTTTAAGCTCTGCTAAATTAATATAAGCTATTTACACAAGTAGTAAATTGGCTGAAAGTCATTTACATGAGAGTACACAGGCCAATGGGTTTACTTTTAAATTATCACTCCATGTAAGAACAGCACATGCCCTCTCTCCCTATACACACAACCTTAAGTTACTATTTTTATGAGCGTATCCCTCAAAGAAAACTTTTGTCTGCTTTGCTTTCAGACACTGAGGATTGGTACCTGGACATTTTCCTCTTAATTTTCACATATTATAGCTACGTGACCTGCTGAATTATAGCAGCATTTTTTTATTTCCTTCAAAAGACAACGGTATTTGTTCATTGGCATCCCAGAAAACCATCTGAACACAAAGACCTTCACCAGCTGCTGGAATTACAAATTACACAAGTGCTCAGAACTTGCCATAATTCACAAAAGTCACAGCAAGGGCACAAGAGGATTTGATCAATCAAATTAAAGGCGTTTTCTTGATCCGTGCGGTTGCAGTGGGGAGAAGGGGGTGATAGAGAGAGCGGGCGTCCAACCGCTTCCTATGGCTCAACACAAAGCAGCGTGCGTTGCCCTGGGACCTGTGTGGCATTGATGGGATTGGCTCTGTCTGAACCCAAAATGGTCTGCCCACGGCTCCCACCCCAGCAGCAGCTTCCTTAACTGGGCATCGGGACCGAACCAAAGCCAGAGCCCGAGTGTGCTGGTGCTGGGTCAGTGGCACGGGGGAGGTTTCACCGCGGCGGCGCTGACGCAGCCCGGATCAAATGTTTCTGGAGGTCAGCAGAGGATGCTGTTATACCTGTGATAAAAATAAAGACATAATGTGTTCTGATAGCTGGATTGGAAATCAGCTTTAGGGTCTCCATGCATTGCTTTCTTAATGATGTGAAACTTAATAGCTTCAACTGTAATAAAGACGAATTACTTTTTAATAAAATAATGAAACTCTGGTAAACACTCAAGGTTTATCACTTAATTTATCCCCAGTGCTCACACAGAAAATTTTTTTTTTGCTCCCTCATTTTTAATATTCTCAGTGATTAGATTTCAATAACCCGCTCCATAGTAATGTGTGTCTCATTTCCCTGGACAGACAAAATAGGCCATAACTTCCTCTCCGTTAGAGCACTAATGCTGTAATTTAGAACTTCTGTCAAGATGAAAGATCTTCCCAGGGAGTTGCGGCAGGCCCATGGCAACACTTTGGCACAGGGCTGGATAATGAAGTTTTCATTATTAAATAAAGATATTTTAGGAATGTCATAACCCATAAATCCATTCTTTTACAACACATCAGCACATTATTTTGTTTATTTCTCATGCGCTCATTGCACCCTGTCCCTCCGCACTCCCCTGGGTTTTGGCTACCTTGTGAGTGCTCTTAAGTTGCCATAGAGATAAATTCAGCATCTCTCCCTGGGGTCCCGGGGGTATCAAAGGAAGCACCAAGGGGAGGGCAGGGGCTCCTGTCTCTGTGCTGTTGATTGTCTGAGCCCTGCAATTTGATGTCACCTGCAGGAAATGCTAATGTGGACCATCAAGCTCAGGAGCATCAGGAATTAGGGAAAAAGGGTGTTTTTCAGGAGGAAATCTAGCACTGCTGAATGCTGCCGCTTGGCTTTTAGGTAAATGCAGCAAGTGAAGGCAAAAGTGCAATTAAAAAGTTTCCCAGCACTTAAGGTTCATCGAGATGGATCGATAGATACCAGCAGGGTAACGTGTTCCCCTCTGAAGACACATGAAAGAAAACTATGAATTGCACCAAGACAGGCCTGCTCACCTCTCAGAAAATATTTATTTTTGTAGTTTAAAAACAAACTGTAAACCCTATCAGCACTTGAATTAATTGAAAATAATTTTTCCCTCCCAGTGTTAAGCAAACAGGCAGGTTCTGTGTGCAGCATGAATGCTGTCTGCAACGGTTTGCTAAGATCCCACTAATGAAAAAAAAAATCTCATTTGAAGATAGTTAATGGATTCTGCATTTCTGCAAAGCATTAGGAAGGCAACATTTATCTGAACTGGGGGCCTGTGCTGATTGCTACTCAATTAGTTGTGAATCAGTTCACTGAAGAAAAATGCCCATTTCATTAGCACAAAGAAACAACCACTGGCCACAAAATAAATTCTCAGGAACTGCTCCACCAACTGGTTTGATGTCGTGTTAGGTTTAGAATTTTCGTCCTGCCACAATGCTTTAATTGCAGCCCTGACCTCGATTCATCCTATCAACGCTCTTCTCCCTTCCCTTGAGACAGCCCCAGTGAGTATCGTCAAACCAGGGAGTTTGTGCTATTCAGACCAAATGCCAGGTTAGAAGAACACCCTTCAGCATGGGGAGGGTCAAAGTATCTGGGATTTTGATCTGCTGCATCTTGATGATGGAGCATCCTTTGCCAAATTCGGTTGTTGCCTTCAGCACCATTAACGAAGGGGTCTGGATTCTGCCAAGCAAATGTGGCAGAAGGGAATCCAGGTTCCTACGAAAACAGCCCTGAGTTTCACTCAGCGCTCCCACGACAAAGCTCAAGAAGAACAGCTCCAGGCACACCAGGCCCTAAGGAAATGCAGCGCGTAGATAAGGATCAGCATTAAGAGCTTGCTTTCCTCTTCCTTAAAACAAACAAATAAATAAATATGAAGAAAAAGGGAAAAAGGTGCAAGGGGAGTCTTCCCAAGGAGCAAGGCTTGGGGAACTCCAGCTCCGTGGCCACTAGGTGTCTGTCTTGGCTCAAAATCATGACCTGGCCCCAGGGAGCCACCCAGGCTGGGCTGGGGAAGCAGCTGGGAGATGGAGGAAGAGCTTTCCACCTTCCCGGGTCCTTATCACACTGACAGGGTGCTCAGCTCCCGGACTTTGTCTTTCAGTACCGTATCAGCAGCATCTCTGTGGATAAATCTCATCCCCCCTTTCTCCCCATCTCCAGTAGCACGGGTCCAAGGGTGTTTCTCACCGCGCACCTCGGGGCGGGCGGCTGGGCTGCTGCACTGTGCTCTTCTTGGAAACTCTTCTATTTAGGGAAATTAACACCTTTCATTTCACTTAATTAAAGCACTCAGGAGCTATCGGGCTCATGTTTTCCAGGAGATTAAAGTGTGCTTCTAGAAGGAAGAGAAGGGCCAAAGCCTGAAGCTTAAATCTGAACCAGCGATTCAGTGGGAAGAGATGACATGAGATTCAAATCCATGCCACTGGGATTCAGCACTATCCCAGCTAAATTCTGAAGTCTGATTCCTACCAAGAAGTTTGAACTGGACAAAATAACACAGGAAACACATACTGAAATGTATTTCTGTTTCCACTACTAGCCAAAACTGTAAGTATTCAGGAAAAATACAAATGAAAACACACACTACATTCTACTTTTCTGATTTCTCCAGTTCTAGACTAATTCAAACATTTACCTGAAATACACGTTTTTCATTTAACAGAAAAACTGTGTGAGGAAATTCTAGGACAACACAGAAATACTACTCATAGCAGTAAAACCATGCAAAGACTGAACAGATCGACCCCACTGCTCTAATACTGCGTTGACTTACAAAAGATCCAGTGGAGTAAAGGCAATTTGGGATTTAACAAAGGCCCATGCTGGGAGTTCCTGGGTGAGACCCACCAGAGCCTCAGTACATTCAGTTCCCATTTCATCCCGTTATCCAGGCTAACGCCAGGTACATGCTCTGATATCATGGTAACACCAAACCCAGTGTTAACACTGCAGGACAAAATGGGCTTTTGTCAATGCAACCGTGGTGAGATCGGCTCCAAGCTCTGGGTCATTCTGCATTACCAGTGGCCATCCCAGGCCAACACCTAAAGCCATTTTAAACTGGCAAAAAGAAGCTACCTGGATGATTATCTATTTGTGCTTCTCAGCCAGCATCAGAAATACCTAAAATTGATGTGTTTACAGTGCAGGGTGAAGAAGCCATTGGTATTTAATTCACATAAACACCACAGGTCCAGAGGGTACCTGCTAACGACCCATTCGCTGCAGTGGCTGCTTTCTACCCTTCCAAGCTGCACAGAAAAACACATTTGTCCGTTTGACATCTTCAGTGTCTATCTGATCACACTGCTGTCACTCCAGGACTGTTACACTACTGATAACAGACTGACTGCACAATAAAATCTAGATACACCTACTAAAGTTGGCTTTTTTAACTTCAAACTGCATTTTAAAGGGGATCGAAACTGCTGTTGGCAGAAGCACCATGAGAAGTCACCTTTCAGCTGTGCCTCAGCACCAGACGGGCTGTGCCACTCTGCTTTTCCTATCAGCAAGGACCTGGCTTTCCCCAAGGTCCCTCTGGAAAACCCCACTGGAAAACATGCGTGGCTCCAGCTGTGCAGCCAGGTATGGAAGCAGGGAAATGAATCTGCTGAGCTAGCAAAGCTTCCGTCAGAGCCGGGTAAATACTGCAGAGAAGAATTTGCAAACATTTGTTCAAATGAAGGCCTGGAATTAGCTTCAATAGCACCCACGAGTCATAACGTCTCTACCAGAGTACTTGCACAAATGAACTGCTGTTAAAGAGAATATTCAGACAAAGCATCTTAAAAACACAGGCAAATACATGCTCAAATCTGAGCAGTTACGCAAATATTTCCTCTGATGACTAATGACAGCAGTGGCTTTTCATGTTACTTGTGAACTTGGGAGTCATCAGCCCAAGGAGCCTGGAATGCACCACATGGAAAATAACACAGATCAGTAAAAAGCATCGTTTTTGAGAGAGCTGTTCTACTAGGATTTATTAGTATTTCTACCAAGATTCAATCCAACGTCTTTCACTGGATTAGAAATTCACTTTAATATCTTTGGAAACTACTCCTCATATCGCCCAATTTATCTGAAAGCCTCTGAATTCCTCTCTGCTGGAATCTGTATATCCCAAGGCTGCTGCAAACATCTGTCTTCTCAGCACCTGCCAGTAATTTCCTAATATCGCGGCTTTAACAATGCCAACGCTCCTCTAACAAACTGCCTACTCGAGCACCGGATGGACCAAAACGCTGTAAAATCAAAGCAGGGCAGCTGCTACTATATCATAGACACCGAATCTGAACAATATGGGACTTTGAAGGCAAAAAGGAGGTGAAAAGTGGAAGTCCAGGATGTCAGCAGAGCACTGATGAGAAGTCAAAAGGAAGATAAATGGGTCTGCAGGCCCCACAGATCACTGAGGTCGGGGATGGGAAGAAGATGCCCTGGAAAATGAGTTTCTGTGGGGTTCTGGCATTTGCCCACCCCAAATCAAGCTCCTACTAGCTTGGCTGAGCTCAATAAACCTGACACTTGGCCAGAAGCCTTAGACAAGCTGGATCTTGAAGAATAAGAAAACAACGCCCTGACAACATTTGTATTTGCATAAACATTATTTAATCAGTTCTGTGCCATCTCATTTCTACAGGAGGCTGTGTCCGGGCAATTTCCAAAAATGAGTTTAAATGCATTTAATTCTGGTGGGAATGGTTTACATCATGACAGGTCCTGAAGGCAAAGAGCAGCAGTGGAGAGGGTAGGCAGGGACGGGCAGCACAAACCCCTCCGCTGCGCTGCCGCCTCGGGCACGGCTTCGGGAGACTCTTGTGTCCAGCCTCCATGGTCCAGTGAACTTAGCAGAGAAGCAGGTAGATACATCTTTTCCAGGATCTTGAGACTAACTCATTTTTAAGAACAGACACTAAAATTACGTCTTTTGAGTAGTACTGATGAGAGTTTCTGAGCCAACAAATAACCTCTGTGCTTCCTCCAGAGCTTCTGCTGATTGTGTTTCCAGAACATTCATGCACATTCGCCCCACAACACTTTGCTCCTTCTCTTGACAGCACAGACCTTCCTGCCTGCCTTGGACTCAGTAGTTGGAGTGGGAAAGCTTGCTAAGAGGAACTCAGAGCCTTTGAAGATAATTCATACATTGGTCAACAACTGTAATAATGTAGCTAAAATTACAGCGTGCTCCAAGCACTAAACATTAAAGACCTTGCATTTTATAAAACTAATAAATCAAACCTGGTAAGTGCTCAACTTCTGGCTAAATCTAGGTAATAGGTGCAGCTTCACTTCCCCGAATCGCAGGGAGGTTATGCACTTGGGATAGCTCTGCCTCCAAAAGCCACTGAATCAGCAGCAGATTTTGCAATATCTGGTCAGCCTGGTTGATGCTCGGAGATTCATGCAGAGCTGTTCATCACGAGAGGCTGATCAAGAGGGGGTCTCTTTGCCTTTCTCTCTCCCATCTGGCTCGGAGTGCATGATTTTGTGGGTACAGACAGGAGCAACTTCTTCTGAAGCAATGCACTGGTGGTGACACTTCTTTGAAAAACAAACCATGTATATGTTCTCAAATACAGAATAAATGGGGTTTTTTCTGACTTTAGCTAAGCTAGCAAGTGTGTCTGCAAAGACTCATCAGCTTACAGATAAAAGGCTTTTAAGGACGCGAAGTCGATGCTTACATTTTCATGGTGCATCCAGTCTGTTCTCATGAGAATGCATGAGCAGCCTTCTCCCACCAACCAGAAAAAGTCCTGGAAAAGCAACGCAAGCTAGGGCTGGTTTCTAGCTTTTCTCCTTTGCAATAGTAGTAGCGTTATACACATAAAAACAAGGGAGAGGTGGTCTTTTTCCTTGAACAAAGGATGAGCCCTCTGCCTAAGCTGAGTACCGTTGCTGATTTGGGTCCAACAGCACCAGTTTAGCTGGTTTGTGCTACTGATGGGATTCAGCAGTACCTGTGTGACCTCTCCATGCTTCTAGCACTGAGAAAATAAAAAAGAAAATTCTATGACTCCTTATGTTGTCATCTGGAACTTCTTATTCACTGTCCTGCACCCTCAGATCCCGTATGGGTGCAATGGGTGCTCATGGTCAATCTTTGCGGTTTAGTTCAACTTTTTGAAGTACCCTGAGATCCTCAGCTCAACGGCACCGAAAAGGCGGTGACAAACCCACGAGCAGAGGTCAGTCAACAGGCACGAGGGCGGCCACCAACCCAGTTCATGTCCTGTGCATCCTCCTGAGGTTGTGGATGAAGCTGGAAACCAAGGGAATGGGGAATGGAAAGTTACTTCCATTGAGCTGCGACGGGGGGTTTATGTGGAAAACGCACCCCACCCTCCCTATCTGAGAATCAGCGGGAGCAGCTCCCAGTGCTCAAGGGGAGATCTCCACTGTCAGGGTGATTTGTGGTGCTTTGAGCTGACAGGGCGCCTGGGGCAAGGGAGGAGGTGGGTTTGCAAAGGAAGGAAGAAAGGAGATTAAACCTCCATCAAAATGTGTGGTTACCTATGCTAGGGAAGGGGAGAGGCAGGGGGGAGGGCAGAAAGTCAGAAAGCTATGAGAAAAGTGCATTACCAAATAGGGAAAAGGTGAAAAGACTTTCACATTTTACACAAGATCTCTGGCTTTCTGGCTGCTTCTAGCACAAAGCTTCACTGGGGCTCTGCAAGGGGAGAAGACTTTCCCCCAAATCAGTCAGGCACCTGAAGAAAAGTTTCAGCAAGAACAAAGCCAGGAAGACCTAGGCACCCTGATTTTAAACAGCACAGTGCAGACGAGGCAGAAAAGCAAGGATGTCCTAATTTTCAGATATGCTGAGAACGTGCAACTGCATTTGAAGCTGATGGAAACTGGGGCTGTTCAGAACACCTGAAAATAAGATTTCAAAATTATTCTAATGCTGTCCCCACACTCGGAGAAGAGTAACACCCTGCACGTGATGGAGGCACACAGATACTCCCTGTGCTGGAAAAGATCTGTAGTTAACATCAAGGTAACTGCAGGACTCGTCTGGTTGAAGGGGCATCTAAATAGAAGACCTTGCACGACACTGAAATTGCAAGGAAAAAAAAATCAGTATTTAGTGTTGTGCCTGCAGAAAGGCGCATGAGCATGATCTCAGAGGAGAAAAATTACAGCTCCTCCTTCACGGCCACACACTTGAGTATCCCCAAATTGGACTTATCAGACTTGATCTGCAATTGAACCAAGTAAAAAGCCAAAGTTGAGTGTTTCCATCAGGTGGTTAAAACACAACCACCACACAGCTCTGCTCTACCTCCATTCACGCATTTTTTCAGACGTGGCATCTGACACCACCTTTGAAAAAGGCACAAATGAACAAGGACTCCAAGAAGGGCTGTGACGCTGCTGGGTGCCCTTTTCCAGTGTCCTCCCTCTCCATGGACACAGGTTAAAATGGATGCTAAATGGGGTTTGATTTCCAAAATTTCCATGGGTATAACCACACCACCAGCAGCACACAGGGTGGAGATTGCTGAGAACACACAACACAGCATCGTGAACGATGAAACCAAACAAAAAACACCTCTAGCATAGATGGGAAAAATCTGTCAGCCTTACGGCCCCACCTCGCACCTCTCCTAACGCCGCTGCCAAGGATTTCACACATCAGGCATTACCAAAGCCCAACAAATATGTAGAAAGAAATAAGTCTCTTTTATGCAATGAAGTCCATAAATTTAAGACCCAATTTCAGAATATGAATGTTTCAATAACGCTGTTTCTCTTCACAAGCTGGCAGAGAGGATTAGGACCTATGGTTTTCCAACCTGACTCCATCCTCATGAGGTGTCCTCATGGAGTCTGGATTACCGGTTCCTCTCTGATTTTGTTATGCACTTACTAGAAAAGGGCAAAAACTAATTCAGTTATATTCTAGTTCAGTTCTTGTTGAAAATATACATTGTGCTAGCCTGCAGATCTAGTGCTTCAACATCACAATTCTATGATGAACATATTTATGTGGCTGTCCACTGCCATCTCTCAATTCCCTATTAGATCATCCCCATAAATCATTTCTTTATTACTCATCCTAGAATTCATCTGAGAATTTACTTCTAAGGTAACTGTTTGTATTTTTGCTTTCATATAAAATGCAAGACTTTGTAACCACCTTTTCCAGCACCTGAACAGCCTCAGCCTGAGACACTGCAGACACTCCTGTGCTCTCACCATACCTCAGCTTCTTTCCTCAGCAAATTATTAGTAATTAATGCTTTATGTATTTAAACTGCCAAATATGTTGACATCTCTTGCTGTCAGCAGCCAGATAAACTTGTCCAAGATCTTACTGACATTTTACGGCTGTGTATTTGGAATTATCTTCACTGATCTTAAATCCATTTTCTTTGTTACTTCCTCCAATGTTTCAGACACCCTTGCCGCTGACAGTAACAGCATGGCCAAAAGTTGCCAGATTATTTAAACTGACTTCATCCTGACGCTTTTGCAATGTCTGCTCGTTTTTTTCCCAGTGGGATGTAAGGAGAAGCAGAGATCAGGTGTATAAATCCTATTAGAAGGTCTGCCTTTTCAGCACTAACCAGCAAGCTAATAATTTACTGGAATTCTGAATTGTTGTACAGCCAAGAGACATCTTGAGGAACAGATATCTATTTTTCTGAACATATTTTAAAATTCCATTAAGCAGTTGAGAAACAGAAAATTCTCTGGAAAAAAAAGGACGTATTTATTTTTCTGGAACTCATACCAAGACTTTGTTCCCATACCCTTTTTGCAAAGGATAAACATATCAAACAGAAGGCTGAATGAACCAAAAATGAGATTTTATAGATCAGTGCAAGAAGGAGGCACCAAGATGACTACAAGGAACCATCTCAATCTGTATTTTGATTTAAGTACCTACGTAAATATCATGAAGATGAGAAGAGGGCATGGTTTTAGAAAGCTATCCTGTCTGCTGAATAAGCCCCATTGAAACATTACCACTGTAACTATGACCTAATTTATTTAAGAGAAGGCCTTGTTAATTAAACATCCCATCAGCAAAAGCTTCAGCACAACTTCTCCTTGTACTCAACCCTTCGATGAAGATGAGGATTTCACTCCTTCATGCCCCATAACCGGGATTCAGTACAGCTGATGGGGACGCGAGGCTATTTGGGATTGGGAGGGTTTGGGGGGCTCCAGGACCTCTCTGACAGCCACTTGGTGTCCAGTAATCACAGGTTCAGTGGTGGCTGATGAGAGAAGTCATTAAGAAGTGGTAATGATTGCACACTGAAGGATTACCTCTTAAAACATGAGGATCAATAGAAAAATCCTTCTGCTAAAAAGTCCCCTGGATAAGTTAAGGCCCCAAACACACAGCGGCACTGTTCTCTGCCTCAACACCCAACATTTTCCCTTTTAATTGCCCAGTGAATTACAACTTTTGAAACTACTTAATTACTGGATTTATACTTCATGAAAGGATCAGTTTTAATTATAGGCTGTTTGGGGAAGGGGGTTTCTCTTTTAATTCTAATTGCAAATAATTGACTGTAAAACATTTTTGAGCATTACATTTAGAACAAAGATGCATCCTTTGAAGTCAATATTTGGTTTATAACTTTCTGCAAAGGGGGTGCACAAGAAAATACATCTTGTTTCTAGTAATATTAACTTCTTATCATGGCAGTCATTGCAGCACTCGATCAGAGAGCAAGATCTTTCTGTGCAAAATACCCCACTCAAATAAAACAGATCGTCCCTGCTCAGAGCCATCACAAGGCACTGATGGGGTGATTCGGAAATGTGTCCCAAGCAAAGAAATAAACATAGAGGAAATTTTAAGCGCTGAATCAATCCTGAGCAGTTCACAAAGCATCATTTTCCATATCGCATTTTTTCATCTTCTTACCCTGTTTTTAAATGCCCTGTCACCACCACAGGCTATTTTGAAGATGTGGAAGGAGGCCGTCTATGACTGCAGATTTGGGTTCCCATGGGACAACACACTTAGCTGGTCTCCTGCAAGAAGGAAGCTTTCTGCCATCATTATCTTATCTGCTTATACAGGGAGAAGAGTTTTCTGGGTAAGAACCTCACGCCTGAGCACATGCATTTCAAAGGAGGGAAGAACTTGAAACACAGCATTGAAGGCTCGGGAAGCATCAGTGCTGCTTGGAAACCTCGACATGAAGTGCAGGAACCAGATGGTTTAAAAGTGAGTCTGATCTGGTAATCTCTTTGAAATTCCTACCCAGACGAAGGCATCAGGAGCTCTGGAGGCTGCACACAGAGGTAAATTAGGTGCTTATCTAAAAAAGAAAGAGACCAACTAAAGAAAGTTCATACTGGAAGGAACACCACTGCCTATGCTGTCTCAGGAAAGAAAAAAAGTGGTTTTGTTCTGGGAGAGAATCTATTTATCATCATTTTCTACCAGTAAAGCATGAAGCTATTTAAAGACATTGGATTATTCTATTGAGTAAAACAGTAAAATTATTCAAGATTACTAGTCACCTTAGGCTCCCCAGAGATAAGAGAGAAATCAGTGCTTGCGAGGTGTGATTCACCCCATCCTAAGGCAGACACCTCAAACCGGTCCCACCAAGGGCCCATTGAAAGCATCTTTCCCGATCCCAGTCTAAAGCAGAGCCTGGGCCACCCAGCCCTGCCTGGACACCATGGAGACCTCGGGGAAGGGCTGTAATGGCAAACATTTTGAGGGATCACACTTTTCCTGACTTAGTGTCTGTTTCTAGACGAGGAAATACAGATGTGGTTGTGGTAAGTAAAGAAACAGCCTAAAAAAGACCCCCAAGCCTGTTAATTTACTTCTGAAAAATAAAATCAGTTAGTCTTCTTTTGTCTCCTCTGTTTGATTGTACTCCTTGAAATCTCTGGAAAACTAAGTTTTATCCCAACTGTTGAATAAAATATCTTTCCTGTTCTTGGTTGCTTAAATTGCAGCAGCCAGGCATCATCCTTCAACGTTATTAGCTCTCCAATAAAAAAAGGAAGGCAAGGGTTTCTGGATGTGATTCCCCTCTATATCCTAGATTAATGTATCCTAGATTAAGTTTGACAGAACTAATATTAGTTTGATTGTTCCTGGAATATCTCATCTGTAAAAAGAGAGGAGAAATCAATTCAGCAGAATACCTGAGGGAAGAGAATGGGAGAAAAGGACTCCTTTGTAAAAAAAGGTTTTGCCACACTGAGGAAACAAGAGAAAACACAAATATGGGGTTGTTTCAAAGATCTGCTTTTGCCTGTAGGAATGCCTAACAGTTACAGTATTGGCAAACGGCTGTAGGAAGGAAAAAAAGAAAGAAAAAAAAACACTGCAGAGAGAAAAGGCGGCCAGCAAGAAATAATAATAATAAGAGAACAATGTCCCATTACAGCGAGCAGCCTCGGCAGCTGCCTGCACCCGGAGGGCGCCGGGGGCCG
>NW_010199065.1:39819-40586 GCF_000695765.1 Mesitornis unicolor
ACCCAGGACATTCCTCACCCCCGCCGCAGCCCTGCCGCTCCGCAAAGGGAAATGAAACACAGAAATGCTGCTAACCCCAGCCCTCGCTGCAGGGAGAGCCAGCCAGGAATCCTTAGAAACCCCACCGCAGGACAGCGGGGTGGGACAGAGTTCTGGTCCCCGAGCAACTTCGGCTCCCATCACTGCTCACTTTAGGAGAAAGAGGGATGCGCATGTGCCACTGTTTGCTCTTCACCCTGCACATGGATAAGGATGCAGCAGTTGTAAATGACCGTGGAACACCACTATTGAAAGATAAAGTGAGCCTTCATTTCCCATCCAGGCTTCACAGCCCTCTCTGCTTCTCTGCTGTGAGAAACTTTGCTCATTTTCAATCAGCTCCTGAAGTAGATGTGGGCTGCACCTCAAAAAAATGTTAATAAGCACTTCATTATCTTGACGCTTACTGTTCTGTGTCTGTTCCTGGGAATACAGCAGTACGTTATCTATACCGTAAGGGCTCTAAGCACACATAAGCAAATCTGATTGACCTCAGGACTCCATCAGCTCCGGTTCAATGGGACCAGAGCATCACCCAAGGGCGCTGCCCCCTTCAGCTGCTGCAGCCTGTGAATTTCTGGAACTTCCAGGACCGCCCTGGTGCCGAGTTAAGTGGGTGAATTTATCTCCATGTATTCTGCAGGATCCCCAGCTTGTACTGAAAAAAAAGCTGGAAAGAGTAGATGGATGGGAACAGAAAACAGGCACATAAAGGCTCGGGTCAGCAG
>NW_010199065.1:40617-58311 GCF_000695765.1 Mesitornis unicolor
TCTGTGCTACCTCCCTCCAGTTCTCATATGCTGCCTGCTGAGCTGACAAGAGGTGTACTGGAGATAGATTTTTTTTTCCTTTGGCCTCCTGTTGTCTTCACAGAATTTCAGAATATGCTGCCAGATGCTCATTCATGCCAGAGCAGGATGAGTAATAGTTTCTCCATTCCTAAATGAGCCCCTCTGATTCATGGTATGTGCAAGTCATTTTCTCCAAACGCCGAGGGAATCAAAGTTTCTCATGGGCCCCCCGTAGCAAGATTAACATGCGAGAAAAAGCCTGATTGGGAATGTGGGTAAATAACGCTGCTTTGTGTATTTGTTCTTTGCCTGCAGTTCTTCCTCTCTGAGCAAAGCCCATCAGCATTTCCATGGATATTACAGCCATTATCATAATGAGGATGAGGTAAATCTTGCTCCCCATCTTCTTGCTAATTCTGCCCCGACTGTGCCTCTCTAATCTTCATCAGATCGCATCTCCTGTAAAGCTGCCGTAGCTGCAGTTATGAGATCATGGCCAAAGGAGCCTTGAGTTCGTATGCATTGCCTTACACATTTTTCCAAAGAAAACATGCACAGGGGAAACTCATAAAATGTCTGCTCTTTCTTCTGTTGCTTCAGAACTAAGAGACTTGTAAATCATTGCTGAATGGGGTGCTATATGCTTTTCTGCCTCTATTATGTATTATGGGGAAATTAATAAGTAATGGGATTTGCAAGATGAAAAGCAAGGAAACCCATAGGGTAGGTGATGGAGAGGCATAATTTAAAAAGTCAATGAAAGGTTCTGTTAAATCACAGTTAAATTATGCTGATATTCACCGAAGTCCTGTGGTGCAATGCTTTTTTCATAAAATATTGAGACTGCTTTCTGCAGTGACAAATGAAGGTTCCCACAGTCCCAGAGGATCGAAGGAGCCGGAGTCGAGTCCTGTTTTACAGCTGTGAGCAAGATACCATGGTGCTCCTCCAGAGCATCGTCCCATGGCGCCCCAGAGCTCCTTTCGGGTGCCTGGATCCTCAAGGCAGGTTCAGAAAGTGCAGCACGGGTCCAAGCTTTCCAGGACGCATCCTCTCCCTTCTCAGCTCATGTCACCAGCACAGATCGGTACCTCAGCCTTCTCTTTCTTTTCACACAGTAAATACATTCCTTTCACTGAAAATTCAGAGGTTTTGCACTTGGAAAACCATTTTATCAATCTGGTGGATAAGGCAACGGAAGGGAAGAGAGTTGGAGAGGGTCAGTCCAGCAGCACTGAACACAGCTTTTTGACTGGGGAAAACGGGCGCAATTCCTGGTGCCAGTGACAAATATATGGGGGGAAAAGTATGTCTGATGAGCAGGAGTTTCAAGAGACAAAACACAAATGCCTCTTCCCAACGCCTACGCATTCAGAACCCCACTGGGCTTGATTTTCTTCTCATTTACACCCGGATACAGCGCAGAGTCCTCAGACAGCATAATATATGTGGAATTCAGTGAAATAATGTCAGTTTGCATCCTCCGTGACTCTGCCCTGCTGCTGTCAAAGGTAATTCGACATTGGGATGAACAAGGACAGGCTCGAACCCTCTCTTACAGGCGATCACGTAATATCTGCTGTCTGTTAAATGAAGTCTTGTAGAAAATGGTTCAGCGGTGAAACCCTACCTTAGATCACATCATTTTAATGCCTTTTTTTTTCCCCTCCTGTTAAAGCTTGTAAAAAGTAATCTCTGCCTTGTGAAAAATTGTTTTGCATTTTGGGACCTTAGGGAATTAGATGGGGCTAAGTAATTATCAGGAATGGGCAGAAAGCCTTACAATGCATTAAGATAAGGAACCTAAAATTCGGGAAATGACTAAAAAAGATAGTCTAACCTTTCTGTGAGCTTTAGCACATTGAATTGATTTGAATATATATTTTAAAGGCTGTTTAAAACCATCTGCCAGAATACCTTTGTACATCTACACTGCCTTTGACCCAAAGGGGAAGAAACCTCAGCCCAGATATTTTTGAATGTTTATAGACATGTTTTCCATTTTGATCTTAATTTTAATTTCACATTTATTTCTACTAAAATTCCAACATCTCCTTCGTTGGCCAAATCTATGGAAATACTCAGGGGAATGGGAGGAAGGGAGCGAATGGATATTGAGACAAGAGCTAAAATTTGGAAGGAAATTCTGGCTTTCTTGCAAAGAGAAAAGCAGAGGCAAAGCACTTCTGGAATAGGTGAAAATGGCACATTCTTCACTATCGCCTACTCTCAGCTCCATATTTAACACAAAAAAACAAAATCCCTTTCTCTTCCAATCTGACCGTCGGTCGTTCGGATGGAAGGGAGGGAATGGATATTGAGACAAGAGGAAGGAAATTTGGAAGGAAATTCTGGCTTTCTTGCAAAGAGAAAAGCAGAGGCAAAGCACTTCTGGAATAGGTGAAAATGGCACATTCTTCACTATCGCCTACTCTCAGCTCCATATTTAACACAAAAAAACAAAATCCCTTTCTCTTCCAATCTGACCATCGGTCGTTCGGATGCAGATGCTCCTGCATCTCCCGCCTCACTGGCACCATCCCCACGTTCCTCCAGTGCAAACAGTACACGATTTAGTAAATCAATAAATAATTATATGCCATTGAAGTCCTACACACAGAGTTATCTACAGCAGTTTAGTGAGGGTCAACAACTACTTAGGTACAAAAGCACGGCACTGCCAGTGACATTGGTTACTCTGCCTCCAACAAGTGGTGCGACCAACACCAGATCGAGCACGGCCCTGGGAGATGGGGGAAATCAAGCTAAAATGTTATGGATACAACTATTTGAAAAGTCATCACCTATGGATACAGAGAGTTGCCTTCAGGACTTCACACAAGCATTTATTACTACTCGACACATCTTTTCTAATAAAAAAAGAAAGGGCTTTTTTTTCTCTTTATTTGAGGTGAGGCAGAAGCCATGCCCTTCAGGCAGACCGTGCAGAGAAGCGTCCATCTCCACACCCAAATGCTGTGGTGAATTATTGCTGCTATGGCTGCTGTTCCCCCTAGGCCCTGCCTGGGCTGAGGCTGCTGGAGGCCTGCACCGGCCCCATGGCGTGGGACTGGGGATGGACGGGGAGCGATGGGGGAGGCAAGGATGGAGATGCCATCACACTCATCACACCGGGCATGAACAGCACAGCAGCTCAATGTGCCATCTTTTATAGAGCCCTACATTGGTCACATTTCAAGCCAACTGATCCCTATATTGAAGAAAGGTGATCACCTTCACTAGCTCCTCCAAGCCCTTGTAAATACTGTGCTACACCTGAAATCTGCTCTTATCCAAAGGCCATCCCATACCTACACCCCATTGCAGGCTGCTCCGAGGGGTGCAGGTCCCGTACGACCACCCCTTCCCACCAACAGCTCCAGGCCCTGCAGCCTCCTCCACCGCAGGCGCAGCTGAAATCAAGTCCTTTACTCGAGGGCACAGGAAAGCTCACAGGGATTTCACGTTAGAACAAGTTATTTGTAAAGAGAACTCATCCGCTACTGAGGGTGAAATGCCAGGAGCAGAGCATAAAATGGCAACAGGGATTTTAATTTTTATTAAGTTCTGTAGTTTTATTAGTTTTTGCATTGAATATTTATGCAGTAATACGGCATTAGTGGCTGCATCTATCTGCAGTTTCTTCTCAACACTGCTATACTCTTTCAAAATCATTTCCTCTATGTTAAAGCTGAAATCTGAAAAAAGAATGTCCCTAATTTCCTACAAAATAGGATATGTATTTCCAGCGTATCTCACATTTCCTCTCACCCTCCATTTGGGTCAACAGGTACCACACACGCAGAGCACAGATGAAGTGATGACACAAAACCTAAGCAAGCAAACTGTGATGATTTCAAAACAAATGGGGGTTTCTGTGCTACTGGAGCAGCAGAGCCGATACAGCGCGGCCTGGGGAGGAGGTTTGGGCCCTGGGAATGGAAGAGATGCTCACCCTTGCCCACACCCCAGCCTGCACACACAGGGACGAGCCAGACCCCCAGGAGCAGCAGTAACGTGTCCATCAACATGGACTTTAATGAGGTCCCAAAGAGAAAAATAATTTGTTGATTAAATAGAAATATTTTTTCCTGTAATTAAACAGAGCACGCTCACAATAACTCCAGTGAAAAGCAGAAATGAGATTATGGTACTGTTTAAACACTTTCCTCTAGTTTGTTATATCACTTAGACAAGCACAGTGCATGATCTTACAAGTAGTTATTATTGCACTTATTAAAATATTAATTTTAGAGAAGATTGAAAGGGATTAAAGTAGTAATTTTCCTACTTCCTAAAAATAACTGCCTTTCCAAAAGAAACCACCACCCCCCCAGAAAAATATCTCTAAGATTCAAGATAAAATTTCTGTCTTGCGGAGTTATGATCCTATTTTTGCATCAAAAGACAGTGTCTACCACTTGATTTCTACAGTCCAACAGAGAGCAAATTTGCTTAGGGATAGGATGACAAGCGAGGCTGAAATTTAGGAGCTTTACGAAGCGTTTTTACTGGGTGATCCCACTTTTATGGCAGTGGCATTTTCTTGCGCTGCTGTCACAATTACCCGTTGTTCTGCACTCAGTTTTCACTGGGCCAAACCCTGCGAATCACCAACGTTGTATTACCCTGAGACGTGCCACGTGTCCCGGCATGGAAATTTATGGTACCACCGGCAGCATCCCGAAAACCAGAAAGGGCTTTTTCTGGTCTGTGACACGCAATCACGGGAGCAGAGATAACGAGGGGGAAGACTAATTACAGTGCGGTGATTGCTGCTCGCGAGGACACGTCGTGCTGCTCCCGCCGTGCTCCCACCTCGCAGCTCACGCCTCTGCCCGCGCTTCGTAACGGCTGCATGATGTGTGATCTGAAATAATAAAAAATAAATTAAAGTCTAATCCTGCTTTAATTCTGAGACACGAACGCACATCCAGGATAGCTGCGGGGAACCTTTCTGTTTCAAGGGGAAAATGTGCACTTGTTTTTAATTTCATTTTCTAATGGAGAAGAGCAGCCTCCTCGCAGCCATCACCGGTGGGGCAGAGGTATTGTATTTTGGGGATGTAATATTTGGATTGGCTCCGGATCCCCCGCGCTCAGCCCCCAGCGACAGGCGCCAACTCGACGAGAGGGGCCGTAGGTGCATGTGTGCTTAACGGGGGCTTTCAATTAAAACATGGGCCAGGAGAGGGTTTTATGGGGGTTAGCTATTCTCTCCTGTGTGTGCACACCTGATGGGGGAGGAGGCGCTGGCTGTGGTTTTAAGTCTCCTTTTTCTTTTGGGCCGTGTCTGGGCAGGACCCGTATGTCTGGAATGCACCTTAAAACAGCCTTATCTCCAGAACCCATCATTACGCAGCAGGTGGTGGAGCCGACTTGGTTTTCTCATTTCTCCTCTCTCTCTAACTTCCCCCTCCACCCCAGGGTAGGAATTTCTGAACCTCCACCAGTGAACGCAGGGCTCACACCTGGAATCCTCACTCTCCATCACCGCTCCGGCACCCAAAAAGACAAAAAGTGGGAGGAAGAGCATGAAAATCGCTGACAGAAAGACCATATGATACCCTGGAAGATAAATGCCTGCAATATTTTAAACTTGCGCAGAAATTTAAAAATTTATGTGAACCTGTCTTCCTATTTAGTGGCCTCAGTCTGCATTAAAGACAAATTGTTTCCCCCGTGGAAAATCAGCAGAGGCTCCAGTGACACCCCAGAAGCAGTGGCACTCGGCTGGAGAGGATTTGGCTCCAAAATGAGCATTTACGCCCCAGCTCTCCCAGCAAACTCTGCCTGCACCCGGAGCCAACCCCAGCCGTGAGGCTTCAGTAGGACACCACCATTTTTACCAGACAGAAGCACATGTCAAACAACCTCCCGCCACTCACAGCACCCTGCAAAGCCTGACACTACAATGCTTTTAAAATAAAAATGTATTTTGGTTCAGAGCTTTGTAATCGCAAGGGCTGGTTCTGGGTCATTTACACACTCAGTGCTGCATGCCAGTCCTTTTCATGGCTTTGTGCTGTGGCAGAGCCATGCTTAGCCTTGGTTTCCACATTTGCTTCATTTATGGATGCACAAATCTGCATGCCCAGAACAGAGGAGCGAGTGCTGCAAAGCCTGGTCCCACTATGAGGACGTTTCAGATCTAAAATTTGGGTGCAGGATGGGCGTTTGAATGCAGCATCCTCCGAGGTGCAATAGCTCAACACCAACCTTACCGTAATGTGGTTTTAACTCACTGAGAAAGCCCTGCCATGATTACTGTCACAGAACTGCCAAATTTGCCACAGGGAGCTGAGAAGCAAAAGAAAATCTGCTCCTGGCTGGATTTGGGCAAAGGAGCGCCCGGTGCTGTCGTAACTTGCACAGGGAAGAGCCTGAGGATGAGACGCCTGCAAAAAGGCTGCAGCGGCATTGCCTGCCTTTGCCCGCCCTGAAAACACAGCCCCCGGTCATGCTTTCTGTGCTGGAAAATCCCAGAAACCACAGCGCCAGTGGAGCTGCTTCTGGTGCTACGACGAGATGGGTTCATTCTCGTAGCGACTGCCAGGCTGGGGGAGCAGGGGGGGCTCAAGGCTCACTTTTGGGAGGGGTCAAAAATTGAACCCCTAGGTGGCCATGAGGGTGGCTGCTCCGGCCTGAATCCACCCGGGGGGGGACTGCCCCAAAGAGGGACCATGATGATGATCCAAGGCCTGGAGCAGCTCTGCTATGGGGACAGCTGAGAGAGTTGGGGTTGTTCAGTCTGGAGAAGAGAAGGCCTTGGGGGGACCTTATAGCGACCTTCCGGGACCTGAAAGGGTCCTATAAGAAATCTGGGGAAGAGCTGTCCACTGGGGCATGGAGCAATAGGACGAGGGGTAATGATTTCAAACTAGGAAAGGGGAAATTTAGGTTGGATATGAGGAAAAAGCTCTTCACCATGAGGTGGTCGATCACTGGCACAGGTTGATGCACAGGTGGTGCAGGAGATATTCAAGGCCAGGCTTGATGGGGCTGTGAGCACCCTGATCTGGTACCAGTGTCCCTGTTCACTGCAGGGTTGGACTGGAGGAGCTGTAAAGGTCCCTTCCAACCCAAACCATTCTGTGATCCTATGATGCTCCCTGCCTTTGCCCCGTATACTTTTTTTAGCAAGACGGCATCAGACCTACTTTTCTCAATACAGTTTAAAGAAAATCACATCTAATTTACAGGGTTAAGAAATTAAAAATCTGCAGAAATCCTTCCGCTGTGTCCCATTTGTCTCATTCCCCCTGAGCTGGAGGAGACTGAGCGGGGAGAGGGGGGCATCATCCTGGCTCCTCACAGCCCCTGGGACTCCCAAATCTCTGCCTCCAGGCAAGTGGATGCTGACACCCAAAAGGGTCATTCCCAAAAATCCAGATTACGGGACAGGAGGATATAAACGCGCTGTTTCCAAAGCCTCCTGAACCCCTCAGGTTGAACTGTCTTGCTTGTTTACTTTTGAAAAAACTCTGTCTCATAAAGTTACTTCAGGTCTGTGTTTGCAACGATCCTACGAATAAACAAACCAATATAAGAAGCTAAACATAAAGTGGCATTTGGTTCTGTTTGATTCTTCAAACTTGGAACAATTCAGACACAGGAAATCTGCATAAATTATTTCAATAAAATTAATACTCAGCAAACCCCTGGAATTTAACCTTTGTCTTTTTGTGCTGGGGACAGAGATACAGCCTGTTTGTCTTTATGCTAAGGAATAAATTGTGTAACTTTAACCAAAGCTGTTCCCAGTATAATTTAATAGCATTGAAAGGTTTGCAAATTAATGTCAACATCGCTGAAGTGATTTTGTAATAAAATGAAACAGAATCCTGTAAAAAATGCTGGACAAGAACAGAAGTGAACGGTGGTGAGCAGCCGCGTGTGCCCGCACACGTCTGTCTGTGCACAGCCGCGGCCACAGAAATATTTCCTCCTCTCCTGCCCATCACTGTGCCTCGTCCTTATTTCCTTTACGAGCATTTAGGCATCATTTATTTGGTTGGGGTTCCTCAGCTCTCAGAATGCCGATAACTTTGGGGAAAGTTGTGGACAGGGACCATATATTGCTGTAATCTCTTCTTTCCTATATTGTACATTAAATAATAAAACCTATTCCTTACACACCAGCCACATGGCCACCTACACCGGGCATCGATTTCAACTCAGGAGCAGTGGCAAAACCGTGTTTGTGCTGCGCGGGCAGAGTCTTTGGGGATTTTCACTTTGCTTTATCACTACATCTGAGATGCAGGAGGAGAAATTCAAATCAGGGAAATGCAATAATCTCTGAGCCTGCTGCTCATCAGCTCATCACCTGCTAAAGAGCAGAGTCCTTTATTAAAAAGGACACGTCTTATTAAAAAGATATGAAACAAAAGTGATTTTTAATTTTATTGGGGAGACAGAGTCATTGCCACAGACAGCCCGTGGCTACGTGCGATGCTCGAGTCAAGAGGGAGGGCAGCGAAGCCTTAACACAAATATGAAGCTAATAACTTTTTTACTCTTAGGGAAAGTGCCGTTCAATTTCTGGTGCTCCAGGCGTGTGCAGCTTGAGTGGAAATTTAGAGAAATTACATCCACCTGCTCCCATTTCTTGCATCCAGGGCCAGATCTTCAGCCAGCATAAATCAGTTTATCTGCACGCAGCCAGGCAGATTTATGCCAGCTGAAGATGTAGCCCCTGGTCTTGCACTTCAGAATAAGCAGCTTTAAAATACAAATGAGCACGAACCCCTTAAAACATTCTTCACTCACAGAAATCAGAAGGAAAAACAGAGCTCCCTGACCACGGCCTGTCACCCGTTTGGGGCAACAGATGACACTGTCCAGCAAGGGTTTTAAGCACATATCTAAACCTGAAAATACTGATCAGTTTTTTTAGTTGAAGGGGTTTTAAGTATTGATTTTTATTCTTCACTAACACCAATTGGACCGATGCTTTGTTTATGTATTTGGGCACATGCAGAACTAAAGACAAGTCTGGTTTATTTTAGCTGTGCAGCAGGAGGGAACAGCAGCTCCTCAAAGCTCTGCAAGGCTTTGCAAGTGCAGACAAGGAGCAGTTTGCATCTGATTGAGAAACTGAATATTCCTGCGAGACAGTGACTGATGTCAGCCCCCTCGGCTGCCCCATGCCTCTGCTGCACAAATTCCACAGCGCACACCGATGGAGCAAGTTGCTTCATGTCCGCTGCCTCGGTAAAAGAAGACATCCACTCAAAGGGGTTGGAGTAACTCCCTTCAAACCCCACTCCCAACTCCCAGATCACTCTTTAAAGCCTCACGAACAACCCCATGCAGGAAAAGGAAGCAGTAAGGCAGTAAAAGACACAAAACTTCTAATTTGTTGCAGTCTCTTCCATGTCTCACTCACACAGCCCTGAAAAAAAGCACAGCTAAGGCGGAGGGAGCACATTTTGGGTGTGAATTTTCCCTTTTCCCGATAGCTTTTAAGCACAGTCCCTGGGGGCTCTGGCTCAGCTTTGCAGGGCAAAGGAAGAATTCAGCGTTTTCTTCAATGGGATGGAGGGGACCAAGTCTTGGGTTTTTTCTGGGAACACCTACCACCTCTGCAAAATTACCTTCTGTCCGTCCCCAGTCGAGATAAATCACTGTATCTTTACAGCGGCTAGTGCAGGCTTTTTCACCGATCATGAAATGAAGTCAACCAAAAAAAAAAAAACCAACTTTCTGTGAAAGGGTTTTCATTCATGGCTGAATGAGACAGATTCCCTAAAGCAGCATCTATGTTTATATTTAACACTGGTTTATTACGCATGCAAAAATGCCCCCTCAGAACATGAAAATACAAGTGAGCATCCGGAAAGGCAAGCTAACGTCTTGCTCAATCATTAATAGAGCAATGACACCCTGGGATTCGGCGTAAAGCCCCTATACATCAGGTCTGAAACAGGCAGAATGTAAAACACGGCCTCACGTGGTAGAGATTTTGCTGAGAGTTAGAAATCGTCAATTTTTAAAAAGGCAAAGAGATCCAAATCAAACCTGAGCTGCCACTCTTCCTTTGTCTCATTACTGTCATCACCAAAAATCCAGAGCTGAGACGGCACCTCAGACAGCAGAGCATGGGAATACACATTGCGACAGTAAATAATGCAAGAGGATAACATCAGTACATAGGATCCGCTCTGTGTGTGCTGGAAGGCAGTAACAGCCCATGGTCTGCACAGAGCACCGTGCAGTTAATTCTTGTTTCCAAGGTGTGGTTAAAGCTACCGAGGTAGACACGGCTCATCCAGTGCATGTGCCCCGGAGCTACGCATCCCACACTGGGAGAGGCAGAAGGCATTGCGAAAAGCCAAAATGGGAGCCACAACCCCACCAGGTGACACCCGGCACTTTGGCTGTGACACACACGGACACCCCGGTCCCCATTCAGCAGAGCACCCTCGGATGTACTCAACTCAAACCCCAGGCTTCACACCTTGCCAATGGAGCTTCGTTACTGCCCCAGTGACCCCAGTCTGACACCAGCAGAGCCGGTGCAAAGGCCACGCAGGCTTGGGTGACACCGATGCTATGGCTAACACAGCTCGTTTTCAGCAACCTGGAGCTGGGCTCACAGCTCACCACCCATGGGGATGCGCCGAAATTACCGCCCTGGTGAAAACACCACACTTGTAACCAAAATGATTAAATTAGTGTTATTAGTGTTGGCTAGGCCCCAGTCCTCGGGACTTCCAGCAAAGCTGAGGCATAAACTTTAAATACTTCTCCAAGCCCTTTCATCTCCTGCTCAACTAAAGCCACGCATATACAAATACTCCTCTGTTCCCCCCAATCTACACAAAGATCAGAACAGCAGCTATTATGCAGAATTATTAAAATTACCCCTCTCTTATTTTAATATACAGCTCTGAACAGAAAGGTGCAATCGTTCCCACACATGGGAAGGGGGGAGTGAGTGGAAGGGCCCCTTTGGCAGCCCCAAGGTGTGAGTTCACCTCCAAGCCCCCCACCTTTGCCCCGCAGTGCAGCCCCTGGCCATGCTGCACCTCTCCCTGGCGCTTTCAGGTGGACATGGTACAGGGGCTGCATGGGGGCTCCCTTCTGAGCTTCACAGACCCCCCAGGAAAAGGTGATTTTGCCTTTGGCGACACTGCTTACATTCACACACGAAGCATTGCTTTGTTCCTTCAACACAGCGAGCTCCAAATTTCAGACTGTGTCAAACAGTTCCTCAATGCTGTCAGTACTCGATCAGAAGAATAAAGCCTCACATAAAAAATTACTTATGTAAACACCATGTAAAAGAATCCGGGTGTTATCTAAACACACCCAGACTCGAGCCAGGGTCATGCACACAAGGACATTGTCCACGGCAGTGCCTGGGTTGCCCCAGCTTTTCACAGTCCATGGCACCACCCCACCAAAGCACGACCAGCCTCACATCCTGCATCGTTTTCCTGGGATTTGAACGGGCATTGCCAGGCAGGGAGAGCTCACACAAGGGGTTCACTCGCAGATGCAGCGTCAGCCTCAAGAGCAGCGCGGGACAAGTCAAAACAAGGCTGAGCTGAAGGGAAGGAGCGTTCCCAAAGGCGCGTCCTTGGCCCCGGCCACCACTCAGATAAACCAGCATGTGCCTTCATGTCGGGACAAGGGAAGGGCTCTGCTTCCTCGCAAACTGCAGACAAAAGGCCAGGAATGAGATGACAGAGCTCGGAGTGCTGGGACAGCCCTGCCCACAAGCCGGCTTCTGGGGGTCTATCAGCCCTAGGGGCTGCCCCTAAGCCGCCGAGAAGCCAGCGCTGGGACATGCGTGTCCCAAAATGCCAACCTGGCACAGAGCTGGGCACGGCCACCAAGGTGACGGTGACAGGGTTGAACCAGGACCCGTGTCGCTCGGTCTGTCCACTCATTCTCCCAGGACCTCTCGTGTCAAATGCCAGCAGGGCCGTTTCACAGGCAGATGTGTAGCCAATGGCTGCAGAAGTAAGAGTTGTTTCCTATTTCTCATCAGTAAAAACACAAAAACAACCCAAAACAGAAAACACATTTCTCAGTGTTTTCAGCTTCACTCAAGTCATAAAAAAATCACTTTGCTGCATCCCAACTCCTTAACATCATCTTAACTTCTTAACCAGTAAATGGGTTTAGAAAAAATATCAGAAGAGACTAGAACATTATGAAAAAGCCTCCAGAAGACAAGGATACTTATCCAAAATAAACTCAGACTTTTCATAGCTACATTTTGAAACTTGGTTTTGTCAGCACTTGCAGTTTTATAAGGACGGAGTCAGAACAACTGCTGGCGTTTTGCTCTGTGAACACAAACGCATTCATAAGCAGCGATTGTGCAACCCCGGTGCAGCAGTGCACACCGTTTCACAAGAAACACTCAGTTTCCCAGCAATCACGACGGCACCAGTACTGAGTAACACCTCTTTAATAACACCACTTTACCTAATAACTGTTTCATACAAACTGAGAGAGAAACGTTTTTCACCAGTGCAGGCAGTTTCTCACTAAGGGCTGGCGTACCCTGGCACAGAGCAGGAGACAACCAAGACATCGACTCCTTCCAGGGGCTTTGTGCAACTCTTGGGCATGGGTCTCCTGTTGCAGTGGGTTTACAGCAATATCACTCACTCATCTTCCTCGCAGCGGTGACTTCCAGTTCATGCAGCTGCAGATGCGTGCCCACAGAGCTTTCAAACAGGCTTGGCTTTATTCTTTATGATTTTCCTACTTTTTTTTTAAACAAATTGTGCCCATAGTCACATGTGCCCTTGGGAAAAGCTGTGCTCTGTCCCTCCCACCCCCAAGTTATCAGATTCTTTAAAACGCCTGTTATTGCGCAATGCAACTTCTTAGCGTTGCTCTAAACTACAGAACAGAGGGAGGAATATTACCTCCATATTTTCCAGGAAATAGGTTTCTGCGTAATTTAATTTTCCACCCTGTGCTATGTTTCTCTGTACATTTTTATAGTATAAATAATGCAGATCTCTATAGACATATATCTGTAACTGCACTTCAGATACATCAGCTCCCCGATACTTTCCCTCCTTAGCCCTGAATTTCCTGTTATTATATACTCTTATTTCACCTGGCCAAGGGCACACAGGGAACCAGGGCTCCCAAAACACGACTGGGTACAGGGATAGAGAGACCCCCACAGACCGATGGCTAAAACAATGCCAGGGCATTAAAAGGGCACCAACGCATTAAAATTCACAGAGAAGTCAGAAATTCCATATCTTCTGCTTAAAAGTTCATTCCCTATGAAGAGATGTTTTCCTTGAGTGTTTCGGTGGTGTTTTTTTTTAATCAAGTAACCTTGCAGTAATTAAAACACAGCCATTCTGTCTTATCTTCAAAGGCAGAGAAGAGGCCTGCTACCTTCAGAGCCCTGGGACACTGTTTTACAATTAAGGTATAATCAATCTTTAATTATTTTCTTTGAAGGGTATTTAAGCCCTCCCCTCGTGACACCCCCTTGGGAAAGCCTTTAGCGGGGATGGGGCAGCAGCTGCTGACAGGGCCACGCTGCATCCTGGGTCCCTGCACGGATCCTGGGTCAGTGCAGCTCGTGTGTGTGCAGCTTTTACACAGAAATTAAGACACACCAGCACATCGCATAGCGAGAGAAGATGGCCTGGAGGCACCTCACTGCCTTCTCAAGGAGCTTCGTGCCCACCTTCGCTCACTTCAGCGACTCAGTGGCATCCTGACACCCGCGCCACCCATGGCTTTAGACCTGGCATTTCCTTAACACTCAAATTTAGGTGCTTTTTCAGTCACTCCTGTCAAAAGTTCCTTTTTCCCCCCAACACAAACGTGCATCACATGAACACTGTTTGGGGGCTGTTATTTTTCTAGCTACTGAAACAGCAGCAAAGACCATCTCATCTACATTTAAAGGCTGTGCTTCCTCCTTTTTCCTGGTTTAACACATCAGAATTAGCTGGTTAACACTTCAAACGTGCCAACCTGCAACAGCAAAATGAAGAAACAGCGAGGTTTCCAATTTTCTACTTTACTGGAAAGGCAGAAAGATCCTTCCCGTGTCTCAGCACCCGCGGGCGTGCTCTGAAGCTCAGCCCCAGTTTGCCATCCATAAACACGGGTGGCAATTGCGCCACGAAGGCGATGTGTCACCAGCGTCCTTTTATGGGCCCTGGCACCCAGAGGTGCAGCGGAGCAGGTCACAGCTTGTTGGCTCTTTTCAGCGCTGTCTGAAGTGAACGGCGCCTTCTGAGGCAATCAAGGAAGCTGAGGGAAAAAAAAGTGTATTATTCCTCAAAAACTTCCTTCTTTGAAAAAAACAAATATTTTAATGGAAATGGTCCCTGCTGCAAAGGCAGAACGAAATCTCCTGCAAAATGGTTTCTTCCTCTGCTTCTCTATTTTCCATCCTTTCCTTTTTCTGCTTATTTTTTGGGGTTTTTTACTACTTTAGTGATAAAGAGGAGAACAAGGGAATAAATGGCAAAACTAATTTTTTTTGTTTATTCTGAAGTCTCAATTTTACTATGTTTTCCCCCAGAAGTTGTAACAATGACAAGTCCAATGCTCTGTTATGCTGCCCTGTATTTATTTTCACCCTGGCTCAGTCTGAGGAGCTCTGATGAAAACAAAAGGGCAAGACCCTGAGCTCTCTGCAAGGGGCACAGAGTCCCCAAGTTATCCTATCCCAGCACCCGTGGGCACCTTTTCTGTCACTTCTCTACCCTGGACCCACCACCCCTGGTTTGCTCCCACTGTGGCTCACTTTGCTGCGTTGTCCCCGGAATCAGAGGTTGTGGGAGTTTGAGCACAGAAGCAGCTGGGTACCCCGGGCACTGCAGTGAGAAGCTGGGAGCTGCTGTGGGTTCGTTAATACTGAACATAATGAAGGTGCACAGCCCTGCCAAGGACACGCTCTGCAGTTGGATGCTCTGAAGGCAAACTACAGCCAAGCGCATCAGGGTGGAAGAGCCAGAACCAGGTGTGCGCGCTCCTGCCCACTCTCCTTGCCAAGGGGCAATGGGAGCAGAATAGAGGCAGGGTTTTCTGTCAATTTTGGAAGTGGAAGGGAGAAAGCAAGCTTGCACAGAGCCTGGGGTTGGGGTGAAGATGACAAGGGAGGTTGGTGTAATCAGTTCTTTTTCCTCTGCAAGCTGCAAATCAGCAATTATGGCAGAGAATATTTGAAATGAAGTTACTGAAATCTGTCATCAGTTGCCTGACCTCTGCACAGACACCTTGCTGAACGACCAGAGTCCTGGCTGTATCAGGCCATTAAGGATCAAACATCACTTAGTGCAGACATGAATTCCTCAGGACAAGTGCCCCAGTAACATTTTGGCAAGTTATACCTTTTTCCTTGCAAGTCCCAGTAGATGCAGGCTTAAAGCTGCTAGAGGTGCCCTGCTCCCTGTCAGAGATCTCTGCTCATCGAGCAAAGCTCATTAATGGTGGAACACGACGTGTTTTCTGTATTTCTGATGGAAATGAGAACACGCATTTCTGAGCAGCTACCGTCAGAAAGCAAGAATACCTGCAAAGCGGGCTTTGAAAAGAGTGGCAGTAATCGGTAATTCAAATGATAGAGCTGCAGTCTCAGGGAATTGGTCAGGCGATGGTACAGGGATAAATCTAAAAGAAATCAAAGCAAGTCTCAATCTTTCTCCTTTTCTCTATTGTTTTGGAATACAAAGACTTTCTTACAAGCTTTCACTCCTAATTTTGTAACCAGCGTTTCTCGCTGTTTGCAGCAATGAGCCCCAGCACACGCAGAACAGCTGAAGCTCTGGGCTCACACACGCTCCCGTCCATGCTGGTGTCCCCACGGCTATGGTTTGAGACTGCAGGAGAAGGGCACGGGGAGGACGACTCCCTGCGATCAAACAAGGGGCTCTGGCTTCACTTCAGTAAGGTTACAAGATGGTTTTCCGTTTATGCATGTGGCAGAGCCAGCGCTGCACAGGGAGAGAGCACAGGAGGGCTCGTCCTGCTGCAGCGGAGTCAATGAAACCACCCAACATATCAGTGAAACACAGTGTCACTCTGTGGTTCGTTTTTCAGTCATGGGAAATGCTAATAATGCATAGTCCGAGGGCTCCATTTAATCCTCACTCCTGTGTAGGCAGTTGCTTTATAAAGATGTTTTTCACATTCATAAATAAGCTTTGGAGGCGAACGGGGGAAAACCCTCAGTAATTATTCTCCATCTGCTTGTGGACTGAATTTACAGTGGGCAATTTCAGCAGACATGGCCCTGAGCTTTCCTCTGCCGCGTTTGATGTCTCAAACCTGCAGACCGAGTACTTAATTTGGTTCCAGTTATTGGACAAATTTAGAGGTCAAAGCTGACAAGACTTCAAGACCACACAGGTTCCTCCCTGGAAGCCAGAGGGAGGAATGTGCCTCTGGGATGCTGCAGGGAAGGGCCCTCATCCCTGACACATTTCCATCAGCAGGCTCTGAGAGCTCGCAGCAGCGGTTTTATGATGTGCTGGCAGCTTTTTCCACCTAACGGGAATGTGTTGAAAGTTCTGGGGAACCAACAGTTGAAAAGACTGAGTATCAGGGAACAGGAGCGCATTCCCACCCAGTCACCCCTGCCGCAGCCAGTCCCTGTCTGTCCTGGACAGGACTTGTAAACTTTAAAGCTATTTGTTATTTTGCACTAGGAAAACAAACAAACTCCCTCAAACATACAAAACTCAAACAAACAAAAACCCCAAACAAATAAAGAACTTATTTGTTCCTAAAACAACTGCCCTGGCTTCAAACTGTGCAGCAGTGCAAGGTTGTGAAGAGCTTGACTGATTGTTTCACACGGCCCTAAGAAAATAACCTTCACTGCATATTTCTTGTATGAAAAATACTGACTTCCTCCCCTGTAAAGGTATTCTAGCAGACACATTTATAAGCCAATACGTTCACCTCCCCGTTTAAAATTCACAGTTGAAAAAAAAGAATCAGAATTTTTAATTCATGGTGCTGCTGCTCGGTCCAATCCAGCACAATCACAACTGGAGCAGAAACCTCGTGACCGGTGCCATGACAAAGCAGCCTGGGTTCACAGTCTCTGGTTTACCCATCAAACTGCAAAGCAGGATTCACCTGTGGTCCTTACAAGGAGAACAGTGTGGAAGAATGGTGGTAAGTTGTTAGCACTACAAAAAGAAATAAAGAAGTTTAATCTTTTTTATAGCTATCTGCACCCTGCTCCACTGGAAAGGCAAACTAACTGAAATACGTTGACTTGTGCAGACTTGTAGACTTAAAAGCCCCAGCAGTAATCTGCCTTCCACAACATTTCCAGTGAAGGCAAAGTTTGGGCACCTCACCCCATCCTGCAGAGCTCACCCCAGCAGCGCTTGGCACTCCAGGGGCCTCGCCGCAAACTTCTCTTAGAGCTACATGGGGTTCAAGCCACTGCACTGAAGCCCCCTGACAGGGCACCCCCACACTTCACAAAGTTGTTTTACCCGAATTGTTTGCAGGGAGATGCCCCCCCAGGGTTTTGCTGCTTGAACTACCAGTTTACGGAGACCACACCACGGCCCTGCCCTCACCCGCGCTGTGCGCTCTGGAAAAGCAAAACGAGACGTGTCTTACACAAAACGCAAACCCAGATGGTTTGATATAAGGGGCAACTGAGATGTTTTGTCACAAAGCGGTCGCTTACGGTACCGACAC
>NW_010199066.1:0-15102 GCF_000695765.1 Mesitornis unicolor
CTTGTGCGTGGCGGCGGATGCCGATTCCCAGCCGCTCCCCGTGCCTCCCTGCCAGGCGAGAACTACTTGTTGTGGGGTTTTGGTTTGGTTTTGTTGTCTTTTTGGTTGGGTTTTTTTTTCCGCCTTCAGGTAGCTGTTTTACCTCCCTCCGTGCTCAACTCCGACAGGCGCACAAGCGGCTCACGCCGCCCGCTCGGGGATCCCGCTCCCTTCATTTTAACGGGAGAGACGGAGCCTTTCCCCATCGGGACTGCGAGCCAGCATCGCTGGCGGAGGGCAGAGCCATAGGCGGCGGGCGTCGGGGCACCCCGGGGAGCGGTGCTGCAGCGATCCCAGCGCCTCGTCGGGAAGACGAGCCCAAAGGTGAAAACGCACCTCATGTGGGGCTGAAGCTCCTCCCCGGGGCGGGAGCAGGGGAGCCGTCCCTCCACAGTCCTCCCTTCGTACCCCTCCAGCCCCCCACTCCCAGCCCTGTGGGGCGGAGGGAGGCGATAGCAAAAACAAATACCACATCTCTATCTGAAAAAGGCTGCGCCACCTCCACTCCTGCTACGTGTAAATTTGGTTCACTTAAGGAAAACACACGGGAAGGGGCTGAGAATAGCTATTTTTTCGGAGGAACGCAGCAAAAGCAGTGCCTAGCTACAGGTGACTGCAGAGGAGAGCTGCTCAGCCCCCCAGGAGAGGGTCCTTCGTCTGGCAGGTCTGTGCCTGCAGCACTTGGGTCACACAGCCCCCGTGTGCGGGCGGAACATGCTCGGGGCTCTGAGGATGCTCACCGTGCTGGCTGACCACAGTGGACAGCAGCATCCCGGGTCCCGGGGAGCCAACTCCGGTACAGGCCAGCAGCTGGGGGACCCCCAGCCTCTGGGGAGGGAGGGCTCAAAGAGAAGGAATCCAACTTTTATATCAGCTGGAAAAAACAGATACAGTGCAGTGGGGAGGATTCATACTCGGTACACTTCGTATGTTGGAGGTTGAGGGCAGTGGTGAGGGATGGAAGTTGAGAGTCACCAATAATACGTCAGGGACCCCAAAGCCAAAGACTCTGCCTCTGAGCCAGCAGAGTTATTTTCTACAGCTCCATTTACTGCCTGGTTGCAGCTGGGTAGGTCAAAGGGACAAGAAGCTTCCAGCTTCAGAAAGAAGATAGACAAAATGAGAAGTGGTCCCCCTTACTGCTTTCTCAAAAAAAAATCTTCCACACCGAGGGTATTCCCTGACATGAAGTAGGGATGAGTGGAGTAATGGCATCTGAAATGTCCGTCCCCCTTCTGTGTCAGAGCCTTCAGCTGGGCACTTGCTGGCATTGGAAGGGCAAAGCTCTGCTGGAAGTGATGCTCGGAGGACAATGTGCTTGGACCAGATTGCTTTAACCCAGATCTGTCTGCATGGGGCACCCATGATATAAACACAGACTCCCAAAGCAGCAGCAACTTAAAGAAATGAGTTTCAAAAGCTTCCTCTAGATGTATGTTTTGAGGTTCCTAAAAAAAACTCTGAAAAACTTACCCTGCCAAAGCAGATATAATCAGTTAGTGAAATCTCCCAGAAGCCAAAATTAATGTTCTATTACATAGCTGTAAATTCAGTGGAAAGGACTTAACAATACTAAACCAAAGCAATGGCTGATGCTATACTTGCTTTTCTTGGCAGAGTGGATTTTTCTGAAAAGGGGACATAGAGAAGGAGGGTGTAAGACCAAAATGAATATTCATTGCCTTCTCTCTGACCTACAAGAGGTTTCTGGAGAAAGGAAATGTATTAGTCTGCAGCATTTACTCATTATGGAAAACCATGGGGTGGCAGTAGTTGCCGAAACACAAGGCAAACTATCATCACAGCATACCAGGACTTCTCCGAACTGGCACTGTCTGCTCAAGTCCCACCTCTCTGGTTGAGTTACAAGACAAGCACTCCCCGCCACAAAAAAAGAACAGCCTGAACAAAAAAAAAAATCCAAACAAAAACAACAACAAAACTAAACACAAATCCCCCCAAAATCCATTCTCCCCCCACAAAAAACCAACACACAATCCACTCAACAACCTAAGAAACCTAAGACTAACAAGGATGGCATCTTATAAATAAAAACTTTATGGTCATGCCCTGTAATGCCAATGCCATGAAAAAGGCATGTATTATGAGAAATGTGTGTATGCTTCAGACTTTTTAAGCATATAAGGGTTTTTTTATTGCATGGGGAAGAATAAGCCACAGAAATAATTTTTCCAATTGGTAAGAAAAGGAATGGTCTCTTCTGGAATATAATAGTCCTTCAGTCACATCTAAACATCCATATTCTACAACAAGTCTGTTACTAAATATAATGCTATTCATTTCTCTGTGTGTCAATCTTCCTTGTATTTTCAGCATGTGGCAGATTTCTCAATGAAGGATGAAATTACATTAGACATTGACTTTCCAGAGCTGACATTTTCTTGAATGACAGTATTCTACATAGGCAGCTGTAGTAACATTTATGAATTAATTTTTCCCCTACAAGAGACTGACCTGAATTTCTGCACTCCTCAGTTTCCAATAAAAGTGGAAGTATGAGACATATGTAAGAAAAAGAAATGCACCTCCTGAATGAGTCTTACCATAGAATGTATCTGCGGGGGGGGGGGAACTATTTACACATATTCTCAAATATATTCATGTAAAAGTTAAATTTTCATAGCTTTCTTTGAAGAACTGACTGCCACTGAGCAATACACAAGCAATTTTCCTTGCTGGATAGGTATTACAAAAGGAAGAGTCCTATGTTATTGTTTTAAATGACAAAGCAATAAAGTTAGATGTGAAGGCTGCTATCAGAAACCCAAGCCAAATGAGCAGTTTACTTACTAACAGCAATCATTCTTCTTGCAAGCTCGAGTACTGCAATGCAAAGTCATTGGGTTACCAGCTGCCTAACAATAAAAGAGTCAAGGGAAGAAAGGACTTGTGGAAAAGAAAAACAGATTTGAGGACAAATATAGCGTACCCCAGTTACAGTCACGCTCTGAATCACCTTCTGGAGGAGTTCTGTCCCTGTTGACTAAGGGGTCCCTTGGAAGCTCAACCTGCCCAGCTATCATCTGTCTTCCTGAGGAGGACGTGAGAGGCAGAAGCCACCAAGTTTTTCTAGTGCAGGTCACCATTTACTATTTTCCATATGATGTTGTAATTGGGAAATAAAAAAAAGGACCATTTTATAATGGAAAGTTATAATTGAAGACAGTGCAACACAGCCAAAATATGATCAATTTATATCAGTTTTGTTAACGATTAAGTAAATGACCTAATTATTTTAAATAACTACTGTCAACGCTTTATTAAGCTTCTAGTTGTTTCCTACACATATTTTTCAGTTTTCCCTCATTATTTATAATCATCTCTGCTACTTACAATTACATGTACTAATTCATTACAGACCTTGCAGAACATGACAGCCACATTATATTGAAGTACACTGATAAGTCAGAATCACTACTCTGAACTTGCAAAGAAAATAATTAATAGTTTAAGTAAATATCTGTGAAATACAACTGTAAGAAACCATGGTGTAGTTAAACCAGACAAGGCTGGAAATAAAGCCAGCAGAAAGTTGTCCTTATTTTTAAGTTCCAAAACATTATTGCATTTTTAGTTAATATGGCAGAAATGTAAGCTTGGGTTGATCAATACCACAGAATTGGGGGGAAAAGGTCTTACTGTAGAAAAATATAAATAAAACTAAGTTTGGACAAGACAGATAGACAAAATGTGAAAGCCATCATGAAATCAGTCTACTGTGAGTCCCACAGTAGCAGGCAGGTGTCTCCTCTCATAGGCGCTGCATACACATGGGTGCACTTCATCTGCCTTCCCCAATCTGAAATCTTAAACTCTTTGTGAAATACTGGGGATTGTGGTGCCTCTCATAAAAAAAATGAAAAACTGGAAAAGTTCAGTGTATATTATATTTATCAAGGAAAGAAAAACTAGGGAACCCAAGACTGGGGTCTCCTGAGAACACATGTGGCACAGTAGAAAAAACAGGCGAGCGCTAATTGTATTGCCTAACTAGTAATGCACAGCACAACCCACGCTATGTGGTAAAGTGTATGGTTTTATGTACATTAAAATAGGCTTCAAGTTTCTCTTTTCAAAAGAAAGGGATGTCAGGAAGGGGAGTGTAAAGTAACATGGCTGTAGAGCTGGGACTGGACCATTTTATCATGTGTTAACTGCAGCTGCAGCCCTGTGTCACACACAGCTCCTGTCTCAGCTCTGAGCAACGCAGTTGCATTTACCTTCAGATATCCTCATGTTTTCTCCTGCTGTAGGTTGAGCACACCAACCAGTATGTTCTTGTCTTCTTCCCAGTTCTCCAGCCCTCCCACAGGTGTTCAAAAGATTTCAAAGCAACGTCCCTCTTCGCGAGCATCCAATATGACAAGCTACACCATTTCTCTGACCTTCTCAAGTTCAGGCAGCTCCAGTGCAGAATTCACCAATTCTCTTTTGGGGGCTGAGGTGGATCTGGGCTCCTTCCATGGGGTGTCCCTTCAGGTTTTCTCCCACAGAAGAACTCAGGTCTGCCCTGTTTCACATCCCAGGACCTCTCCATAGACATCTTCCCCATGTCTTTTCTCCTCCTTTTCCAAATTCTTTCCACCTCTCCCTGTTCTCTGAAGCTCTCTGTAGTACTGGTACATGCAAGTTCAGCAGCCTGCTTAGCATTGTCTCTGTGGCAGTAACACAGAGCAGCTCAAAGGAGAAGAGGATAATCCACTCAGAAGTGAAAAGCAACACAGAAACCCTTACAAACTGACCTAAACTTCCTCAGTTGCCTCAGGAGAGGAGCTTGGAGGGTCTCAGTGTAAGGAGAGGTGGAAACAAAGGAAACTGAGGCTAGGGAGTGGGAGGAAAGGTGTTCCTGTAGTTTATTTTTGAAATTGTTTATGCTTTCTTTTTCTTCATACCCAAATCCATGTTTAGAAGCTTGTGTTAACTGATAATAAATTAAGTGAAAATTCCCCAACTCAAGAATGTATTCCCATGACCCTACAGGAGCATGTGTTGTGAGTAGAACCATTCCATTCAATCTGCTCCTCCAACCAGACTCATAAACTCCCAGACCCAACATCCCTGCTCTCACAGGGGGCAATCCCTTAGGAAACTGTCACCCACCACTTTCGATTCCAGAGCAGGAACTGTTTCTCTCAATCAGGAGTGGAGCCCACAGGCCTTTTGCCCCAACGTCCAGCACCCCAGAATCTCACAGCCACTGCCTTTCTCATTCATACTGAGGTGCCCTTTCAGTCCCAATGATTAATGGGCCTCAATCAATTATTAATGCCAGAGGTATTAGCAAAGCAAGATGGTGGAAAGAAAGATTATTCACCAGTTTCTGCTGTGATTCCAGTAGCTTTGTCAGTGCTGATTCACATTTGTGGGCTGCACTTTTTCTCAAGAGACACAGGATATTACATTCTGCTTATAAAAGGAGGCATAGCCTCAGGCCCTGTCCATACTTGCATTTTTTTAGTGCCCAATGCTGAAATAGTGGGAATGAATTTTTGATCTATTGTGAAAATTTCCTTCAATTCCAGTTAAAAGTCAGTGGATATGTCTTTCTCATTCATAACTTAACGGCACTCGATGCCACTTTTGAGGGACTGTCACCTGCCAACAAGATAGTGGCTTTGTAAAGACCACTTAAACAGTGAGAACAGTACTGAGCTTCTCAGCAGGCATTTACACTTCAGTTCAAGTAGAACTTAAATACATGGGCTGAGCTTCTTCCAGGTGCTTTATATATTTACAGAGACTAAAAAAAAAAGAAAAAAGGTCTTGGAGTGACCTAGTCAAACATAGAGAGTCCCGAGGGACAGGGCAATGAATACAGTGCCTCCAAAATACTTTCAGCTCTTGTGAACAAGCTTCCATCATTCAAAAGGGGTAAATCTTTCCATCTGTCATCAGAAAGCCCAGAGGGGTGGAAAAATGGGGAAATGCCCAAGCCATGTATCTTCATGCTTCTCTTACAGCATGGATATCTGAGCCAGCAGAGACGAGCTGGCCTCCACTGACTTTGCTTCTGCTTCCTGGCACAGGAAACACAAGCCTCATGAAAATTTTGGGAAATGCTATTCCTGACATTTCTGCAATTTTCTATTCTTTATCTATCTCATTCATTTGACTGAAGTTTTTGGACAACACATCAATAATTTAACTTAGTGTCAGCATAATGAGGGCTTCATCTTGTTGCAAGTCTTAAGCACTCCCATAATACAAATAATCAACTATCACCGAGAAAATACAGGAGAAATCATTTTCTTCACCTACAGAAGAGTATGCTCTGAAAGAATAAAATCTGTGTAAGCAGAAGTAGTGCCTTATTATCTACTTTAGCAGTCTCTTCAGAAAATGAAAAAAAGCACAAAGCACAACAAAAAAATCCCAGATCTATAATATAGTTTGCTCTGAAAAATCTTTAATTTTCATTTCGTTGGCAAAGACTGTGTTAAGAAAGAGCCAATTTACAGGGCCACTGTATAAATACCACCAAACAACCTTACAGAGAAACTTAAAGCAATCTTTATCTTCTAAATCTCCAAAGTGATCAAATTGAGTTGGACATAATGTGATGCCAAGGAAAAAAAAAATTAAAAAGACATTTACATTTTTATTTTGGTAAATTATATTATCTGTCATCCAGCACACACACTATCTGCTACTTCAATCAATATTCAAACTGTTATTGAACAGCTAGTCTACGTTTTTAAAAGAAAAGGTCTGCATACTAAAATTTTCTGGGAGTTTTATGTTTCACTTGATGCTAGCTTTCACTGATCTTCTCTGAAAATAACTTCAAGTCTGATATATAACCCACATATGGTGGTGATTTATCTGAGGAAGTCAGCAAACCCTCCCTCACATGCCATAAAAATCAATGAAAAAACACTAAAAGGACTACAAGGGTTTTCAGATGACTCTGGCATTTTTCCACCTGGTTTCTGTGCTTCACCAAAGTTTAACTGGAAACCTACCTCATCTATCATTTTCCTCTGTTCTGTAACTAACAAACTCTGTTATTTTCATTACTTTTTAGTAAAACACCATAATATATCTACCCCAAGAAGGCAAGGAATCTGTTTTAATATGTTGTCTTCTGAAGACGTTTGCACTGATAATCTTCAATGCAACCTTGAAACAGCTGTCTATACACTTCTATCAGTGTATAGAAGAGATTTTGGGACAAACGTTCATTCTCTGCTATTAAGTCAAAGTTTAATAATTACATTTTGCAATGGTTTTGTCTGCCCACTGTGAGTAGTTATACTTCACCTGTTTAGAAACTCCTAGAGTGCAAGTGGCAGAAGTCGCCGACAGAGTTTCACTCACTGACACAGGCAGATTTTGAATCAGATGCCTTAGCCATGCAGAAAGCAAAGAGGCTTCTTCATAGTGTCTGCAGTCCCACAGAGCAGACCAAATCTCAGTGTATGCAAGCTTGATTAATTTTGACTGCCTTCATTCAGCTGCAGTCAAGTTTTTCTCTCCTAATTTTTTCTCATGCTACTTTGCAGACAAGATTGCCCAAATCTGGACTGAGCTGTCTACTGCCATGGAAACAGAACAGTATTCTCAAGAGATAAACACTGCATCTCCTCTGCTTGTGCTTCCGCCTTGCTTGCAAAACTTAGAGGTGCTGGCATGGATTTCTGCTATAACCTGTAAATTGGACCATTGCCCTATCTGACAGGGGAGACCCAGATGGGAAATACCAGACCCATGATGGGTAGCATCATCAGCATCTCCTCCTCAGGAAAAGGTGCCAGCGAACCTTAAAGAGCTGTGCAAGGTCACGCTGAGGTAGAGAAGTCTTGGCAGGAACAGCCTAACTATCTCTCTGTTAGTAGCCTTTCTCAGTATAAGGAAAATAACACAAGGTTGTAAAACTGCAAGTTGATTTCTCAAGTCTGCACATCTTTGAACAGGTCAGCTTATATACTTAAGCACAGAGTAAAACTGTTAGTCACATTGACTGCTACGCTTAGTAGTCAAAGAACACACCATGTCCATGCTAATTTTGTAAACATTTCAGCATCATTTGATACCCTTCAAAGACAGACATGTACCTTTAAAGGTCTGGAAGACCCTGCTCTTTCTGCAGAACAAGCAGACAGCCTAAAGGCTGTAGCAGCACAACAGAGGTGTCTAAAGCAGCTCCCAAAAGTTAAGCATCTGTGGCTCTGCTTCTTGAGACTGGGTTGCTGTAACACCTTCTTAATCCCCCTGACGCCTTGCAAGCTTGCAGGCTAAAATGACCTGAGAGTTTTATACCCCTCTTAAGAAGATATTTTCACTTCAAGATCACAGCACACATACCACAGCATGGCTACAAGCTTACTGCCAGCCTCCAGTGGGAATTCAGGGTGTCAGTTTTGTAACATTCACCCTTCTACTTTGCTTGCATTTCAGGAGTTGGCAGGAGTGACAGAGGGACAGAAGTCCATCTGCCATTGTCATTTAAGTCTGCAAGAGGACCACTGGCAAGGCACGCACGAGGGAGTCCCTCATTGCCACTTTGTTCCAGTCAGGTTCTCATCTGCTTTTTCTCAACACAGCCAACCATGCAAAAATAACAAAATCTTCTCTATTATGTTTTTTAGTAAATGTTGGCTGTCAAAATGGAAGAAGCATTCCTATATAATGTAATAATTGTTTTTTACAAAACTTTATGCAGACAAAAAGTATCACATTGGAGGTCTTTCCAAAAAAAAAAAAGGGATTCTAAAAATCTTTATTTGGGAGTTGCCTAAACAAAGAAAATCCTCATAATATTTTAAACTCTTACCTATCTAGAGCTCTACCTTAGTGTTTCTGCTAACCTATGCAGAGATGAAAGTTTGCTCTGACACCTCAATAATCTTTTAATTTGACAAATCATTATCATTGATACTTGTTCAGCAAGAGGCAACCTGAGATGTTTGCGGTTACATTAAATGTTAGCTGCTTGTACCATTAACATAATACTCCCTGTCTCACATCCCCATCTCTTCTCTCTTTTCTTTTACATTTCCTGAGGTAAGGATTGTATCCCAAAGTAATTATTTGCATAATGACCAGCTCAGCCCGTGACTCAGTTAGCATTTAGGAGCTTCAAAGCTAGGAAACACATTAATGAAATGGTAACTGACACATGTCCCAGCTCAGAAAGTTTCAGCATCAAAAGGAAAAAAGCACAGTAGAAAAATAAAAAACAAAAAGAGATGCTCTGAGAACAGGGCTGCCATCTTAGACGTACCTTTGAGCTTCTCCCTCTGCTGTGACTGAAAGATTGCTACCCCTCCTCCAGAAAAGAAAGCTCTGGTTTAAAATCTAGCAGTATCATAATTAATGTGACTGTTACAGTAATCTTGGAAAAAAAATGCCACTACTTATCAGGTTCATTTACATTTTTTAATAACTCCTTGGCTTAGGCTTTTAATACTAATTTTGAAAGTTGCTTAGGAGGTTCCATGTGTCATCTCACATCCTACAGCCACCCAGCCCTTCCCTGGGACAAAACACATTCGAGAACACAGATGGGTAAAAAGGCCTCTGGTCACTCACCTTTCCCAAAGGAAGAGCATCACCGCATCCTGTTTTGGCAACAGGACTTTCAGCTTCACAGCACAGAATCGACATAATGCACTTCCAGTAGCACAAAAACATGTCACTAGCCTCCACTTACACTTTATTAGGCTACTAAATTGACATCTACCATGCCAATTTTTGTTCGATGCTTCTGAACATTTTCTATCATCATAGATATTAGGCACTGGCAATTAAAACTCAGTCTAAACTGAGCACTGATATGTTATTATCATTCTACGTTGATTTTTAAAATGTCAGAACCATCTTTTTCCATCTTTAAATTGTTCATAGATATGAGTTATGAATGCACAGTTTACATTAACTGCTGCCATCAAGTACTCTCTACAGCCCAAAAGCACAAGTCAATCTAACAAGTTATCAAAGAGATTGCCTTTGAAATAAAAGTGCAAAGGAACAGTTTGAAGTCCATGATTATTTGGAACTAATACAGCTACTGTTTTTACTGCTCCTTTCATTTTAGTGAGAGAAAACTGCAATTAAGTCAAAAAGAAGACTAACAAGTTAGCAATCTTGATGTAATCCTCTCTAGTGTCTAAAGAAACCTTGTGGTCTGCTCCTTCAGGGTGAAAGGCAGTTCATAAATTTATGTATTATTCATGGTAGTTAATTCACCGGGGAGGAGAGGGAAGGCACTGCAGAAGTTAATACAGTAGTAAGTTAAGAGCTGAAGAAAAATCTCACCTGGTAGCAGTGCTCTTTCGCTGTGTTTACTGAACAAAACTTTTCAGCTCACCAGGGTAGAGACAGCCTAATTTAAGTAAAAGAAGAAAAAACAGAGCAGCAGGAAATATTAAAAGGCCTACATCTTGAACATTGTTCAAGAGAAGTGAGGTTTGGCTTGGGAATTACCATAAAGTATCTGTAGCCTGCAGGTGGTCTACCTGCACTGCGGTCTGTGGGACAGCAGCACGGATTAGTACGCACAGAAATCTAATAAACATATGTTTCCATTCAGACAAAAGATTTTCCATCAAAAATAAACAAAGTTAAAACCTATTCTAATAAATATCTGCATACAGTATTATATCACATGCCACTTATTAATTGCATAAGAAGAAATTATTTACATACAGTGCCCGAAAAGAGCTGCATTCCAGTTCAGTTCCTTGTGCCTAGTTTAGGGGATCACATTCAGCATAAGAAAGGCACCAACTGACACTTAAGGGAGAATAATGAGAATGGCTAAACATGTCCATCTAATGTTATTTTCCTAAGTAAACTTCAGATCAAAGAGGATGTAGTAATAGTTTTCAAAAGCTATTGCATAAGGAAAGGATGGGATAGTGGAAGCTATCAGGTTAATCAGTAGGGAAGTTTTTCTGACATAAGTGTGGTGAAGAAATAGAACAGATTACCGGGGAATATGACGGAGTCTCCATCGCAGATGAGCAGAGGGCTGTTTTTTCCAGATAATGTAGGATAGTGGAGTAGACAACCTCATGAAAACTCTTCCAGGTTGATTTCTTCTGACTATATGTGAAGGAAGAGTATTTCCACTGACCTATACTACTGGGTAGGCTTTTCTTCACAGCTGGCGCTTCAGAGGGAAGAGTCAAGATACAAATGAACAAAAAATATTAATGACAAGTGATGTAATCACAGCTACTGTTTGCTTTCATCTGCCCACTCTCCTTACTTCATATTTTGATTTATTTCAGAAAAATCTTTAGGGTTATGGCTGTTACTGGAAAAGTTCATTTCCAGGAAAGATGCTCCCAAAAGAAGAGAGTTGGCAACATACCAAGATAAAATTGGAAAAAAAACTTAGAGATCACAGAGTCTGAAAAAAGGAGTAAGTGTCAGAAAAAAAACACAAGGGACATGGGAAGTTCACTATCTGGCACTGATACCAATTGCCTTTTCACTGTCTTGGTTTTAATAAATAAACAAACACCACACTTTTCTGGCTGCTTATTTCCTCATGGTTATTTGAATCTATGCAACAATAATATCTAGAACAGGTATTTCTCAAAGGCGTATCCAATCCACAAAAAGCAGACTATTGTAAGCTGGCTGAAACTGTGCTATTTTCTTGGACACATCCAAAATGCTGGGTTTAGAGAGGAGGAAAAAAGTTAAATCGGTTTGATCTCTGTTGCTGTTCTCTTTGGTCATGAAACACTGAGAAAGAAGAATTCAAGAATGTCTAGCGGATGAAAACAACTGCAGTATTCACAACTGAAACCTGCGGTTAATCACCAGCATCTGCAAGGCAAACACTGTTGTCAAAAGAAATTACTTCAGAGGAATAATTTTACCAGGGTGAGTGCAGGATTTAATTCATGCCAAGACAAATCATAGAATCCCAGAATTAGTCATAGGAGTTATTAAGTATTCACTTACTTGACAGGGGTTGTAAGAAAAGGGAATACAGCTTTAAGATACAGCACTGAAACTGCTATTTTAGCTTCCACTGATTTTAACCTGTGCTTCCCCGTAACAGCCTGGGGTTTCCCCAGATGAAGTGTAAAGTGCTGTAAAGCAGGCATCACCCATGGGATGCTCCTTTCAAAGTAAGTTTTGAGAAGGCCTTGCCCAAAACTCTCAAAATAAGAACATGTGCAGAATTATCAATATCCCCTCCCGAAATAAGTAAAAAAAGACACCAGAACAGCAGGAGATGTGGTATACAATAGAAGTACAGGACAAAGATGGGGACGAAGTCCTCCAAATCCCTGCTGCAAAGGTGCTCTTCGCCATCCCCTGCTTCTTAATCTCCCCCACTACCCCTAAGAGCTACTATTTTATGTCTTCTGCCTAGCCTTTCTTCATGTCTTCTCTCCAGTTCATCTCTGTCCAGCCTCTGCCCTCTCCATTACATTTGCCTGCAGAAAGAGTTTGAAAAGTTACTCTAAAGACCAGCTTTGCCATGAGAGGGACAGTTCTTGTCTTCTAGCACAACAAAGGCACGTTGGTAGGTGGTTACATGTCTGCAAGAGGTCTCCTTCTCACAAGCCTCTCCCAAAAAGTGTTATGAAAGGAGACCATGGTTGTAGTAGTTTTCAAAGAGAATCTCTCCCGTCTTTATGCCATTATTTTTGGTACCTGGAAGGAGTCTGCCAAGGAGGTTCTTTCAGACTGCTCAAAAGGGCAGTTCAAAAGCGGTGTCAAGCTTCTACAGGGAGAATCCTCATTAGCAAGATACCGAGGCAGCACACCACCTAAATACCATTTTTTTCTACCTTTTCCAGTGTCTCTCAGGTTCCTCTCTTCTCCTAAAACTGGGAGAGGAAATGACAGCAAAAGGTCAGAAGACACAAGCTGAAAAAATACACAAGCCAGCCAAAGATCCTAAAATATTAAACTTCTTTCATGGGAATGCAGCCTGCAAAAAAAAATCAAACCACAAAGAAATGGCTATTATATTTCTTATTTTGAAGCTGCTTCTCTGGGGATGCTGGACACACAAAATTCTGCCAGTAGCAAGAAACACAGACGTTTCCATGCACAAATCCAATTAATCCCATCCAAGCTATAACACAAGTGAGGAAAAAAATAGCCAGGAAACAGGCACCCAGATACTATAAATCCTAGGTAAACACAACAGATGCTGTAATAAATATTAAGAAACCTGTAATAAACCGTTGTTTGGTTTTGTTTTTTCCTGAAGGGCTCTTTCTCTCTAACATCTTTAGGCATCTAGTTCCCCACAATCAAAAAGGGGTGCAACAAAGCCACAAACTAAAATATTTCATAGGGTCATCACTGTAGATACTGTTGTGCCACATTTCCTGCCTAAGTACCTTCCAGTTCAGTTACTATTTTGAAATGTCCTCTGTGGAAAAAATAGCCTAAATAGGTCTGGGAGGAAATACTGCTTGCCTCTTTCATCACTGGAAATGCCTCATGGTTACAACAGAGTCCTTCTGACAGCTTTTCAAAGACAACGTGGTTGAAAACATGAAAAGCAAGTCACAGGATTATCTCAGTCTCTAAATTTCCGAGTACAAATAAGAGGAAGGACAATTTATTAGAGTAATATCCAGAAAACAAGCATGTGATTTTCCACCTTCTTTTTCTGACACAGAAACTTACCTGCTTTGTTTTTCTCTGGACTTAACACACCACCACTTAGGAAGTCAGTTCTCAGCTTTCTCTTTTACTATCTTGAGATAACATGCTCAGGAAAAAAACAAACCAAACCAAATGAAAACAAACCAAACCAAACAAAAAAACCAAAACCCAAACCAAACAAAAAAAACAAAACACAAACCAACTCCAACCAACAAACAAATTAACCAAACCCCAAAAAAACCCCACAAGACCAAAAAACCCCAAATGCTCCAAACTTCCAAAACTAAACAGCACCTCCATACAAACACTCAGTGGTAGATCTATGTTTAATTTTTTTTTTTCCTGGCCCTAAAGACCCAGAGAATTTTCCTGGCTGGCAGTGACTTTTATGGAAGAGAAGCAAGTTTGTGGGTGTGAATCAGTAACACCTCCCCCCAGCATCAAAGCTACTCCAGAATGCCGTATTTTCATTAGCTGACAAAGTGAGGGTGCTGAAGGTTTGCATGTGTACCTGTGCTTTGCTTTTTAAAAATGCTTTTAAGCAATCTAGCTAACATTGCCAGTGCATATTCATTTGATGAAGTGGTCACAGACCTTGAGAATGAGAAGTTACACCACTTCATTAATTTCCACTTGTCTTCTGGGAGCATGGACATCCAATAGGACAAAATATATTTGCAACATAATGCACTTCCGATATTCTCAATTGCGGCAGGTTGCTAAGAGTTTTTAGCAGAAGCATAAATCAGGGTGAAGACAACTAGTTTTATTAAGCAGTGAGTTTGAGGAAAGAAGCCAGCTAGCTTCTCTGAGAACACCACTTCTAGCTAAGAACACATGGGCAAACCTGAAAAAGGTAACAAATACAGAGTAAGTTTTGTTCAGAACACATTTAAAGGCAGTAAATGCCAGTAGACACCTCCAGAAAGTTTAAAAGCTGCAAAGCACTGATCAAAGAAAAAGATTCAGGTTCATCAAATGTTTACATGTAAATAAGAGCAAATCAGAATGCAATTAATCAGGGCATGGAGGCCACTGTTAATGAAGTCAGACACCAGAGACCTTGGTTTGAATAGTTTCTGTGTTTCCCTGCTAACTGTAAGGCAGCCTTGACAGAAGTTGGTTTGAATTCGTTGTCACCATCTTATGTTTAGACAATGAAAAAGTGGGCAGATGGAAAGCGACTTTTGTGAACTCCATTAAAAATTCACCATAGACATCATACCTGATGTTTTGAGGCAGCCACCGATGCATAACTGACCTCGTAGTTCCTCTTTTCAGACAATTTTCAGCAGAAAGCAGGAATTAGGAGTAAGAAAATTATAATGAGCCACATGAGAATCTTGGTTAGAATAAGCAGTGACAGAATTGGCCTTTCTCTGTAAACCAATACATAGAGAATTTGCAGCCTCAAAAGAACTCCCTGCCCTGGTTTGAGCTAAATAGAACTAA
>NW_010199067.1:0-1182 GCF_000695765.1 Mesitornis unicolor
TGCCTGCGCGCCCTGGCCCTGGGGGTGCGCCCCGGCTTCTGCGCCCCCGGGGAGCTGCTGCTGCGCCGCGGCGACGCCGTGCAGGCCCTGTTCTTGCTGTGCTCCGGCTCCATGGAGGTGCTGCGGGACGGCGCCGTCCTCGCCATCCTGGGTGCGGGCGGAGAGAGGGGGAGTCGGGACAGGGATGGGCTGAGAACAGGGGAGTCGTGACTGGGATGGTTGGGATAAGAATGGGGGAGTCGTGACAGGGATTATGGGCTGAGAACGGGGGAGTCGTGACAGGGATTATGGGCTGAGAACCTGAGTTGTGATGAGAGTGGGGAGTTGTGACAGGGATGGGCTGAGAACGGAGGAGTCATAACAGTGATGATGGGCTGAGAATGGGGGAGTCGTGACTGGGATGGGCTGAGAACAGGCTGAATTGTGACTGGGATGGATGGGCTGAGAACGGGGCAGTTGTGACAGGGATGGGTGGGATGAGAATGGGGGTCGTGACAGGGGTGGGCTGAGAATGGGCTGAGTTGTAACAGGGATGGATGGGATGAGAATGGGGGTCGTGACAGGGATGGATGGGAAGAGAGTGGGGAGTTGTGACTCGGATTATGGGCTGAGAACGGGCTGAATTGTGACAGGGATGGATGGGATGAGAACGGGGAGTCACGACAGTGATGATGGGCTGAGAACGGGGGAGTCGTGACAGGGATTATGGGCGGAGAATGGGGGAGTTGTGACAGGGATGGGCTGAGAACGGGCTGAGTTGTGACAGGGATGGATGGGATGAGAACAGGGAGTCATGACAGGAGTGGGCTGAGAACGGGCGGAGTTACGACAGGGATTGTTGGGATGAGAATGGGGGAGTCATGACAGGGATGGGCTGAGAATGGGCTGAGTCGTAACAGGGATGTCTGGACTGAGAACGGGGGAGTTGTGACAGGGATGATGGGCTGAGAACAGGGAGTCAGGACAGTGATGGATGGGCTGAGAACGGGGGAGTCGTGACAGGAGGGATGGGCTGAGGACGGCCCAGTCGTGACAGGGATGGGCTGAGGACGGCCCCCGCTCGTGCCAGCGATGGCGGCGCTGTGCTCGTGTTTTCGCAGGGAGCGGGGCCCTGCTCGGCTGCGCCCCGGGGGGGCCGCTCTGCGCGGCCGCGGACGTGCGGGCGCTGTCGCACTGCGCCCT
>NW_010199068.1:0-1734 GCF_000695765.1 Mesitornis unicolor
AGTGAGCGGTGGGAGCAGGCGCCGAGCACTGCCGGAGGGGAGCGGGAGGGGGTGGGAGAGAAAAATTCATCATCCGAGAGGCCGAGACGCCGCGGGAAGGCAGCGAGTCCAGAGCCAAGAGCCGCCGGCCGGACAGGCAGGGTCCTAGCGTCCCACGGCCACGGCTGCATGGGCATCCAGCTGTGCGTGTAGCCAGATGTGCATGCAGCCAGCCATACATGGACCCAGCCGTGATTTTAGCCAGCTGTGCATGCATCCCGCTATACATTTACCCAGCCATTACTTTATCCAGCTGTGCATGCAGCCAGATGTGCATGTAGCCAGCTATACACGTACCAAGTCGTACCTGCATCCAGATGTGCCTGCATCTGGGCATGCGTGTACCCAACCATGACTTTATTCAACTGTGCATGCATCCAGATGTGCACGCATTCAGCTATATATACACCCAACCATGCCCTCATCCAGATGTGCACACATTCAACTATGCTTGTACCCAACTATGCCTGCATCCAGCTGTGCATACATCCAGCTGTGCATGCAGCCAGCCATGCATGCACTCAACTGTGACTTTATCCAGCTGTGCAGCCATTCAGCTATGCTCGTACCCCACCATGCCTGCATCCAGCTGTGCACGCATCCTGCCACACACCCATTCAAGCCTTGCACACATCTGGATGCACCCTGCACATCCCCTTGGTGCCACCCAGCCCCAGGCAGGAACAGGAGGGCAGCAGGAGCCCCCCAGGCCGGCACAGGGGGTACCTGGCGGGGGTGGCTCCGCATCTCCATGACCCTCATGTCCTTGTCCAGCTCCTGGCTGAGCTGCTCCAGCTCCTGCTCCAGCAGCACCTACATGGGCAGGACTGGGCTGTGTCGGGCTAAACTGGTGCTGCCTGTGTCCCCTGTCCCAGGCACCAGGACCCCCACTGTCACCCCCACTTACCTCGATGGGCTGAGCCCGCGCCGGTGGCACCGCTGCCTGGAAAGAGCAAGGGGCCAGGTGAGTGTGCTCTCACCACAGCACCCACCAGTATCCCCCAGTGCCAGGGGTACTGGGGCTGCCTTACCTGGTGCAGAGGCTCCAGCACCGAGGATTTCCCTGGTTCGTAGTCAAAAATGCTGCCGGGCTCCGCAGAGGCACTTATGTCCCCCCAGCTGGCCCTGTGAGGAGCCAAGAGGGGCTCAGCCCCCTGCTTTTTGGGGACCCCAATAGGGAAGCAGTCCCTGGGGCCATTTAGATGCTGCCTGATGCCACACTCACCAGTCCAGCCCATTGGGCATACTGGGGGGCTTGGATGGCGATGGCCCCTTCCTCCGTGGTTTGGGAGGGGACGGAGGCGCCGTGCAGGGCAAGGGGGAGTGATGGGTGTCCCAGTCCGGCTCTGCGGGGATGGAGGAGGAGGTGAGCGGGTGTCGTGCCATGCTGTGCCATGCCAGGCTGTGGCACCGGGGTTTACCTGGCAGCTTGCGGTGGATCTGCTGGAACATGCTGCGGTACCAGTCGCGGGGCCGGTCCACGCTCTGGGGGGACATGGGGGGCAGTGAGGGGGTGTCACGGGAGGGAGAGACCCCATCCCTGCTCCCCTCGACTCACTGAGCGCGAGGCGATGGGCATCCCGGTCTCATCCACCGGCCCGATGCCGTCGTACTTCACCCAGCGCCGCTCCCGTCGCTTGCTGTCCTTGGTCCAGGTGGCCGACCAGCCCGGTGGCCGCGGGCAAGCAGGGGTGG
>NW_010199069.1:0-2047 GCF_000695765.1 Mesitornis unicolor
GGTGGGGCCGGGGGCGGGGCCCGGGGGGGGCCGGGGCTCCTCCTTTTTGGCCGCCTCCGCCTTCTCCTCCTCCTCCTCCTGCTCCAGGATGCGCAGGTCGTGCTCGGTGCCGCCCTCCATCTTGATCACCGCTGCAAACGGCCCCAGGCCCGTCGGTTCCCGCCTTTCGCAACGCCTTCCCGCCTTTTTCCTACGTTTCCCGCCTTTTTTTCCTCAAGGTTTCCCACCTTTTTTCTACGTTTTCCCGCCGTTTTTCTGTTTTCCCGCCTTTTTTCTACGTTTCCTGCTTTTTTCCCAACGTTTCCCACCTTTTTTCCTAAGTTTTCCCGCCATTTTTCTGTTTTCCTGCCTTTTTTCTACATCTCCCGCTTTTTTTTCTATGGTCTCCCACCTTTTTTTAAGGTTTCCCATTTTTTCTACATCTCCCGCCTTTTTTTCTATGGTCTCCCACCTTTTTTTAAGGTTTCCCACCTTTTGTTTAAGTTTTCCTGCCTTTTTCCTACATTTCCCGCCCTTTTTTCTATGGTCTCCCACCTTTTCTCTACATTTTCTCACCATTTTTCCGTTTTCCCACCTTTTTTCCTCTGTTTCCCGCCTTTTTTTCTATGGTCTCCCACCTTTTTTCTACGTTTTCTCACCATTTTTCTGTTTTCCCGCCTTTTTTCCTACGGTCTCCCATCCTCTTTCTATGTTTTCCCGCCATTTTTCTGTTTTCCCGCCTTTTTTCTACGCTTCCCGCCTTTTTTCCTATGGTCTCCCACCTTTTTTCTAAGTTTTCCCGCTGTTTTTCCGTTTTCCCGCCTTTTCTTCTACGTTTCCCGCCTTTTCCCTACGCTTTCCCGCCTTTTCTTCACCCCTTCCCCACCTTTTCCATGGTTTCCCGCCCTTTTCTCACGTTTTCCCGCCTGTTTTCCACGTTTTCCCACCTCTTTTTTCACTTCCCCACCTTTTTTACATTTTCCCGCCTTTTTACTACACTTTCCCGCCTTCTTTTTAACGGTTTCCCACCCTTTTCCCTACGTTTTCCCTCCTTTTTTCTGTTTTCCTGGCTTTTTCCACTGTTTCCCGCCTTTTTTCTACATTTTCCCGCCATTTTCCCACGGTTTCCCCCCTTTTTTCCCTGTCTTCCCGCTTCTTCTTTGCCCCTTCCCCGCCTTTCTTACAGTTTCCCGCTCTTTTTTCAATTTCCCGCCTTTTTCATCACTTCCCGCCACTTTCTACAGTTTCCCGCTTTATTTTTTGGGGGTTTTCCCTCCATTTTTCACTTTCCTCTCCATTTTTCACGGTTTCCCGCCCTTTTTTTATGGTTTCCCGCCCTTTCTTACTTTCCCGCCATTTTTTGTACCATTTCCCGCCTTTTTGGGGGTTTTGGGGCCATTTCCGTCGTTTTTGCTCCATTTCAGGCCCATTTCTCTCAGATTTGGGGCCGTTTTTGGGCGGTTTTGGGCCATTTCAGGGCGATTTTGAAGGGTTTGGGGCCATTTTAGGGCCATTTTTTGGGGTTTTAGGGCCAATTTTCGGGGATTTGCGGCCATTTTGGGGCAATTTTTCAGGGTTTTTAGGCCATTTCGTGGCCATTTGGGGCCACTTTAGGGCCATTTTTGGGGGTTTTAGGGCCATTTTTCATGGATTTTGGATGATTTTGTGGCAATTCTGGGGGGTTTGGGGCCATTTTGTGGCCATTTTAGGTCAATTAGAGGCCATTTTAAGCCCATTTGGCGCCATTTTGGGACGTTTGGGGGCCATTTTGGGTTGGTTTTGGGCCACTTTAAAGCCATTTCTTGTGGTGTTTGGCCCATTTTAGGCCCATTTTTCAGGGCTTTTGGGTCATTTTTGGGTTATTTGGGTCCGTACCCGCGTCCAGGGTCTTGACGACGGCGGGCACGCGGTTGATGTCAAAATCGAGGCCATTTTAAGGCCATTTGGCGCCATTTTGGGATGTTTGGGGGCCATTTTTGGACCATTTCAGGCCCATTTCTTGTGGTTTTTGGCCCATTTCAGGTCCGTTTTTCAGGGCTTTTGGGTCATTTTTGGGTTATTTGGGTCC
>NW_010199070.1:0-1121 GCF_000695765.1 Mesitornis unicolor
TGGAGGGAAGGGGGCACTGAGGGGGGCAGCCAGGCAAGGGGCAACCTCTTTGGTAAAGGAGGAGGAGGATTTACTGCAGATTCCAAACCAGAAATGAGCAAGCCCTGATGCGCTACATGGAGGAACGGCAAAAATGCGCCAAGATGCACAGGGAGCAGCACCTGCCAGCCCCACAGCACAGCTCTGCCCAACAGCTCTGCCCATCGCTGCCTGTGGGGCAGAGCCCAGTGCCCACACATGGGGTTCACTTCCCTCCCACCCCACTTCAGGGAGCGACTCCACGCTGCCGCCTCCTCCCAGAAATCCCCAGAGAAAACAGGATTCCTCCTCCACCGCCACCGGCTCCCCCCCATCCCCATTTTCAAGCGCTTTAGTGCTCCATCTCTCCTACCGTAACCTAAATTTCAGCCTAGCCCCAAGTATCAACACTGCGGATTATTGCTCGTCAGGGCCTGGGGCTGCAGGGGCCATCAGAGCCGGGGTGCGCGGTGCTGCGGGAGCAGGGGCCGCAGACGCCCGCGCTCTAATCCCACATTCGCCCCCGCTGCCGCATCCCTGGCAGACAGAAATCCGGGTCTGATCCGGAGATGTCGAGTGATGGAGAATCCCCCACGGGCTTAAGCTGTTCCAGTGGTTAATTACCTTCCCCGATAAAAATATGCACTCCGTTTCTAGCCAGGATTTGTCTAGCTGGAGCCTTCAGTGCCTGGATCTTGTTATGTCTTTTCCCTGCTAAATTAGAGCACTCTGTACCCGCGGAAATCTCTTGATCACAGCCTAAAACGACCCACGTCGCAAAGCCACCTCTTAAACTTCTCTCGGATGAAAAGTTCAACCTACTTAGGCGGCATCTCCCACGGCAGCGCAGATTTTCCAGACTGTGAGCCATTTCTGCAGCTCTTTCCTGCACATTCCACATCTCCCCGGTGTTTTTCCAGCACGGACACCAAGCGCGGTCCCAGCATCCCGAGGATGCCAGTGGTGCTCCCATCAACCACAGGCTCACCACGGCTATGGGAAGCGTTTCCATTGAGCCATTAATATTGCAAGGACCACTCCGATGCAGAGCAGAGACCTCCAGCATCCCCTGCCCCGGTGCTGGGGGGATGAGGATGGCCCTG
>NW_010199070.1:1162-1420 GCF_000695765.1 Mesitornis unicolor
CCCCGCGCCAGTGCCGGCCCCGGGCCCAAGGGGACAGATGAAGCCATTGCCACCCCAGCCCCGCTTCCTCCAGGCCCAGCGGGTCCCAGATTGTCCTGGGCATAGGAAATGAGAGCAGAGCCTTAAAAAATCCCCTCGGGGGGCTCAGCAACCAGAGCAGGGGACCCCCAGAGAGGGTTTCCCGCACAGCACCCGGCTCCCCACCAGCCCCCTTGGTGCCACCACGCGCCTCGGTAAAATGCTGGGAGAAGAGAGGAA
>NW_010199071.1:0-3992 GCF_000695765.1 Mesitornis unicolor
GCTGTCCACCAGGACCCCCAGGTCCCTTATACACTGAAAGAGTTGTCAAAGACTGGGACAGGCTGCCCAGGGGAGTGTATCAGCCTGGGCATCCTTAAATACACCCTTGGATGTATTTAAAAAGCTGTCTAGATACGGTGCTCAGGGACATGGTTTAGAAGTGGGCATGGTAGAGTTAGATAACAGTTAGACTTTATGATATTAAAGGTCTTTTCCAACCATAATGATCCTATGATTCTGTTCTATGATAACACAAAGGAGCATTTCACACAAAAGTGTTCAGCTGTCAAACACGGGATAAGCAAAAGGAGTCAGATTTTTTAATTATAATTTTCTGTTTGTTTTGTTTTGTTTTTACATTTTGGCTTCTGGCCCTGAACTAGATCTCTGGGTACTGCAGTGACCACCACCATCAGCTACTGCCACTGCGTATCTTGTACTTACTCCGGTATGGACAGGGAGAATGCTACCGAGTTTCATTTATGCCAGTTCCAGAATTTTGATGATGCAGTGTTTATTTATCCAAGACATCCTTGTGCCAATCTAAAATACAAAAGAATAGCCAATCAACAGCTTTGCTTCTGCATAAATGGTGGTAGCAAGACTAGACTGTGTAGTCATACCAGTCCTACCTACTGTGCTGGACATGCACCCACAATGTAATGGACTCAGCGAGTGAAGGCTTCACAGCCCACCTAATTAGCAGGTAAATAATTGAGCACAGCCCCAAGCTCAGCTCCGTGCTGCCATAGGTACACAAGCTGCAGGATTCTACCTTGCTTACTTGTAAAAGCTGGCCTGTGTGTGCCTGTGTGAGCTACACTCTGAGCCCGTTATCTTGGAAGGTTTAAAGCCTCTTGGTCCAGAGGATATGGATTCAGTATTTCATCTGGGCGAAATAATAATTTTGTTAAATTATTCTTAACCTCCTTTAATGAGAAATTCTGTAGCTCCACTGACCAAGAATCAAACCTCCTGAGACTGGGCCAATTCATTTTTATGTGATCTGCTGGCTAATTTTACTGAACTCCAGGGTAGCCCAGACCTGCATGACAGCCTCCGAGCTGGGATTCACAGCAATGCAGCTACTACTGCAGCCAGTGGGAGAAGGGAGAAAGAAAAGAGATGCAGCAGCTCCCCTAGTAAGAGCAGGGCTCTGGTAAGCTCTGAGGAGAGCTCCATCTCTCTGCACTGGGATGCCATTTGGTGACTCTATCATGAGAATGACATTCAGCTCTACTGCCCATTTCGGTACTAGAGACATCACAGTCTGATGTCTTCTAGGAAGAACAAACTGAGAATCTTTTGCCTGATGTGGATTAAACAGAAAGGATGCCCATTTTGTGTTCAAGTTTAGGTGCATAAGATGAAGAAATCTTCCTATTCTTATGTCTCCATCTGGATTTTTTTTAACCAGAGAAACATCTGATAAAATTATTCTACAGTTGAAAATTGTATTCCCTTTTTTATTATTGAGCACTATTGCTGGTATGTGAGACACAGAGAGTAGGAGCTATACGTGACCAGGCAGGAACAAGCTTCCCCCTTGCAGAGCACAGCAGTACTGGCCAGCGGCAGCAGTTACAAGCTGTAAGTCCCCCTGAGTATCTGTCATGTTGGCTGGGCTACAGAAATGCATGACAGGCACAAAATGATGTATTATATGAGGTGTGTGACACCTGATTACCTTTAAGACAGGGCCTTCTCTACACTGGGACAATGATTCATCTCATGTAATTCAGGTGTTTAAAAATTAATTGTCTGAAGCTGTACCAGTCTGACTTTACAGCTAATGGAGAGAAACAAGCAGTATCAAAGGATGATTCACCTCATCCTAAGATAAGTTGTCTAAAATACGTGAGAAAAATTACCCTTCAGACATGGTTATACCTGTACATTAATTATAAATGGAGCTTCAGGGAACTCAGGCTAAGCAGGGAAATCAAACAACTAGAACCGAGATGATTTCTACGACTGTCCCTGTTTTCAGCATCATCTCCAGTTCTACTAAGATCTGAAAGGGTAGTCAGTGAGCAGCTTTATTCTCCGTAGGAAGTTTCCTAGCCTATGATTTGCAGAGCAGCAGTACTTTGCAAAAGTTGTGCTAATATGTCAGCAAATCTCTTTTGTATCTGTTTTCACTTAAAGGTTCAATGACAAAAGTGCATGGGGAATCCAAAAGAAACTTGGAGGGTGGACTGTAGACTGAGGCTCATAAAGTGAGGAAATCACTGCCGAAAGCTAAACTTTCAAACAGCAGAACTGAGGTTGTTTTACCCAATCTGCTTCTGGCAACATGCAGTGAGGGAAGAGGATAAAGCCTGTACCAGCCAAGTGCTACCTGACTTCTCAGGCTATGACTCCCATGGAGCTTGGATTTTGTATGGGTCTTTTTCTGGCTCCAGCCCCAGGGTAGAGTATGGCCCATAAACACAGAATATGCTACTTCCTACTCACCACTGATTTTCAGTTGTCTCCAGAAAATGTAGCTCAGATGCCTCTCTTTACACACAGACTGGAATGCAATGTGACAGTTAAACTTGAAGAGGAGTTAAGCAAATCCAGTAGTGCTTAAAATTGTCATACAGTCAGAAACCATGAGTCAGAACAATCTCAAGTAATCTGAGAAACTACACTGTTGGCACAGCCATGTAACTCTCATCAGTGCGAACAGAAGTCAGGCACCTAAAGGGGAGATGATCCTCTGCATAGGAAGAGAATAATGCAGATTTTGAGAGTGAAAATAATTTCCCAGACCCGTAGCAGTTGTCTAATTTCAGTGTCATCTTGAAATATATAGTACTTAAAGTAACATGAAACAGCAGGAAGATGAGTTCCTGATGTCAGGAAAGAAGAGTTACTTCTGGCAGGCTTTAATGGATCTGCAGTATCACACAGAAACTTCTTCGGGCTAGCAAGGAATAAAACCACATACAGAAGCTAACAGTCCAATCCTGTAATGGTCCCAAACCAAGGGACAGTGGGACATTCACAAGCATGCTAAAGCCACATGTCGTGGTTACCAAATATTCTAACACCCTTGTGACACTGTATGATTATTACTTACCTATCTTATGGCACCAAAAAGCATGCTGGCCTCTCAGTACAGATGAGACAAGACCTCAGCTTGAAAACCAGCCTTCTGGTTAAGCAGGACATCTGACTAAGTGCACAACTTGAATGGAGACAAGGATTTCAAGTGGTTACACTTACTCAGCACTGCATGCAGGCACTTCAGTGAATTAAGGACTAACTCAACACATAAGAATTTTAGCAAAACCAAAATAAAAAATTTGGAGCAATGAGACAGAATAACCAAGACACCCAACCACTCTTAGCCATCACCACCATGAAGCTGGAAGAATCTATAGCTGCAATGGTTACACTGCCAGCACGGAAGAAATGAACTGTTGGGTTAATTTGAGGAGCTTTGCAAGTCTGCTCAGGAGCATCTGGCAGGGCTGGGAGCCACTTGCTGGGCGGCTGCAGGAGAACCAGTCTGACAGGACCCTGGAGTCAGTGGCAAGAGGGGAAAAAGAAAAAAGCTGCAGATGAGTTGTGTTTTGAGACAGCAGTATCATTTAAAAAACCCTATACAAAAGCTATATGATACATCCAGACACCAGCAATGGTTTGGAAAGGCTTGGATAGCGTGGTGTCAGTGTCTGCTCTCAAAGGCAGTCAGACGGTGAGATGCAGGCTGGGTATCACTGGTTGCATTGGAAACAGACCCAGGTACAACTAACATAACATAATGGGCTTTTTTCAAGGAACTGGGAAACAGGTCTAGTTTTGGGAATCCTGAAAAGAGTCTCGGCTTTGAAGAGCAGGATAAAATGGGACCCAAACCCAAGCTGCAGTCAAACAGAAATCATCTAGCCTCCACCTCCTTCTTCCTCCGTCGGCAGAAACCCGAATAACCCAGAGGCTCCGGCTGGACATCCTCCCTGTCGCTTCCCGCAGCGAGCACGGCCGGTGCCGGAGGGTGCCCC
>NW_010199072.1:0-3468 GCF_000695765.1 Mesitornis unicolor
GCTGCGGCGTCGGCGGCGGCTCGGTGGAGAAGTGTCTCTGCAGGGACATCAGTACGGACGAGCGCCCGAAGCGGCCCATGACGGCCTATTTCCGTTTCCTGAAGGAAAATCATACTGCGTTTAGGCAAAAAAATCCAGGTACGCGATCTGAAGGAAACCGGGAAAGAAAGGGCTCACGGTTGCTCTGGTTTTGCTGTTAGAAACACGGTGTCTTAACGCGTCAGGCGTGTCAGGGGTGTCGCAGTAAGGCTGTCATCGAAATCGGGAAACAGAAAAAACACTCAGCACCAGTGTAGTATTAAGTAGCAGGCATTCTTTATTCGACATCGGGTGCGACGGGAAAATACTTCAAACCCTACACATGACTACTGGCACTTTTCTTGGCATATTTATACACAGAAGTTCCAGGATTACATAGACGAAGTTACAATGATTGGTAGCAATTTAAATTTAATATATTTAACTATCTGCCAATTCCTTCCCGGATCAAACTGCGCTTGCATACAAGGGGTCTTTTGGTGGTTTCTGGTTGTCACTTGTGGTCCTTTCCATGAACTCTGAGTCTTTCTCCCACGTAGTCTTTTCTGGACCTGTAACTTTTCCTCAGCTTCCTTATCTTGGTCTCGACCGGTGTTCTACTGGTTTATCTGTAGTCCTTCAGGAGGTACTAGGGTGTATCTGTACTAGGATGCATCAGTCACAGTTACAAAACTGTGACTTTACAACTACCTCAAGGGAGGTTGTGGAGAGGTGGGTGCTGGTCTCTTCTCCCAGGTGATGGGGGATAGAACAAGGGGAAACGGCACCAAGCTGTGCCAAGGGAGGTTCAGGTTAGAGCTAAGGAGGAAGTTCTTTCCTGAGAGGGTCGTCAGAAGCTGGACCAGGCTGCCCAGGGAGGTGGTGGAGTCACCATCCCTGGATGTGTTTAAAGAGCGGGTAGATGAGGTACTTAAGGATGTGGTTTAGGGGGTAGACAGGAACGGTTGGACGTGATGATCTCAGAGGGCTTTTCCAACCGAGCGGTTCTGTGATTCTGTGAAAAATCGTGTCCTTGATTGAGCTCTTGTTTGAGGCCCCTTACAACAAGGCTGCTGTCACTTCAGGTACATTCGGTGTTTCCCTCCAGATCGTGTGATTTTTAAAAGAAAGCTGGAATAAACTAAACATCATAAAGTAACCAAAGTACATTACCCTGATTTCAGGAGGCCAAAACCATCTTCTTATCCATAGCATACCACAAGTAAACTCACTGTTGCCATACTTACTGCCTGTACTTGTATTATCCTAGTCTTTTATAATTAATGCCTCAAAAAAAAAGTTAAGATTTGTGTGTAACTTCAGAAATTTTTGAAGAAGGCTTTTAGCCAGACAATACGTTTTAACAATTATTCGTGGCTTTCAGTTATTTTTTAAATCTCTGTGTATTTGAAGTACACTGTTGTTGATATAATGAGCTTAGTAATTTAAAAACTACATGTACTGGATTGCTTCAATGTATATGGGAGGAAAAAGTAAATACATTTAGGGGAAAATGGTCTTCTGTGAATGCTTAATTTGTTATCAGAAGATTCATTTATAGGTAACACAATCACTCTGCTTATCAGAGCAGAATGGAAAGCTGTGCTGATTTTGAAAGTGCTGTTGAATGTTACAGTGTTTAAAGATCTGTGGTCATGTTGGGCAAGTCATGAGGTGAATTTAAGTATGGAAAACCTCTGGATACCCTGTTTTGCTCAGCAGTTCAACTGTCTGGAGGGCTGAGACACTGAACTTGCAGAGTTTATTGTAGTTATGAGCCACACCAGTGTTTTCCACATGTTTCCAAAATTTGAATAATCTGCAAATGAATGTACTGTGTCTCATGTGCAAATTGAGAATTTTGGGCTTTCTTATTCCAAGGGAGGTAATACTAAAAAATGGGCTGGTTTTGGTTTTTTTTTCTTTAATCACTGTCAAATCATTGTCTTTTTAAAGGTTTGAAGCTTGGTATACTTGGCCTAAAAACTGCCCATCGGTCTTGTTTTCCCAGAATTCTGGAAGTCGGGTTACTGATAGGAGCTTAGTTCTGCTTTTCCGCTGTTGAGATGGCTGAACTTTGCAATTGAGATGGGAGGGAGGAAGATCTATCTTTCTTCTGTTGAATAATATTGTAAATAAAGGCCTTTAGTTTAACAAAGATCAAACCTGCCTGCTGCATCGGGTCGATACGGTCACATTGTATTTATTTTGAAGAATCCAGCGCTCTTTTTGCCAAACACTGAGAAGTAGAAATTTGACTTTTGGGTTGTGCCGCAGCCTTCCTCCACGTTCAGCCCATCTTGCGTTGGAAGAAACTTGTGGAGTGGAAATAGCTGTCTGTCTTGAAATGATGCTTCAGTTTATAACGGCACGTTTCATTTGAGTTTGGACCAAGAACAGGGACTCGTCTCCCCCCAGTATTACAGTTTCCTTTAACGGCCACAGTAAGTTGGTTAGTTTTATGAAAGGAGGAAAATATTTGTACAGGGAAAAGATGCTAGTGACAGCTTTCCTTGGGAAAAATCGAAGCAGCTTGCTAAAGGTACAATATTGATCTTTATTTTCTTGCTTTCCAATTCTAATGTACAGAAATGAGCAGCATGGAGCTGGTTAAAAAAATAGCAGGTGCTTGGAGGGAGTTACCAGCATCACAGAAGCAGGTAAGTTTGTATCTTTGCCCTCTGTGTTTTGAACTTTGTAGAGCCTCAGTAATTGTTTTACTTGGTTTGGTATCCTCTCTGGGGCTTTTTCGTGTGGTGGCTTTTTTGTTGAGGTTTGTGGTTTTGTTTCTTGGGTCTGTTTAGGTTTTTGTGGGGGTTTTGTTTGTTTGCTTTAAAAAAAAAACTATTTAAAAGCACTTGTGTACAAAGGTTCAGACATCAAAACAATTCTGAAGACAACTGGGAGCATTGAAATACTCAGGGGAAGATGCTTTGATACTTCTGCACGTGAGCTTGGTTTTAGTATTTTTAATGTGTTGCCACAGAAGCGACATAGCTCTTACTCTCTGCGGCTGTAGGGCTGGGAACCCGCATCTCATTTCTTTTTGAATGGTGATTGTGTGTGCGCGTTGCATGTATAACAACAGAAACACTGTCAAGTTGTTCTGCTTTCATATGCATAAGTTAGGCAGAGCAGTTAACCTTGATGTAAGGATCAACTTTTCCCCCTGCTGATTAGATAGTGACCACTGCCCTAACGTACAGGTAACGTCCTTGACGTTCCTTCTACCTTACTTTTTGTGGGCAAGTTGCAAGGTGACTGCAGCGCTTGTGTGGTTTACACGCTTTAATATTTCAAGCAAGCTTCAGCATTTTTCTTCTTGTGTAGAAGGCTGCTGTTGCTTTGATCTGCACGTGAAGGTTCAGGCAGTGTAACCAGATTAACTGAGAGAATTCATGGGGAAGAGTCTAGGTTTTCAATCTGAGTTTTTCTGAATCCTTCCTGCTG
>NW_010199072.1:3499-4700 GCF_000695765.1 Mesitornis unicolor
ACATTGCTGCTTTACTTTAAAAATGTTATGTTCCAGGGTAGTCTGTCGTTTCCTTTTTTATTAGTGGCTTAGAAGCGTTACCCTGTTTAATCGTCACGTGCTTCTGACTGAAAGCATCTGTTTAAGGTTGATGATTGTTTGCGTTGTAGCCTTATGAGGAAGCTAGAAAGGCAGACTGGCAAAAATACAAAGAACAGTTGGATGCATATAAAGCACAGCTAACTCCAGCCCAGGCTGCAGCTTTGAAAGAAGAAAGGCGAAAACAGCTGGCAAGAAGAAAATCATACAGGGCAAGAAGAGTAAGTATTCTGAACTTCAAGTGTCTTTCCTCTCAAAAAACCTGAGGTCTATTTGTCTGGTATCCAGAACAGACTTGAGGCGTGTTTAGAAATACAAAAGCAGCTCTCAGAATAAAAATAAAAACAAACCACAAGTCCTCATGGATTAAAATAATTGCTGCTGGTAGCAGTTATTTTAGTGGCTTTCCTGTGCTGGAAGACCTGAACTGGTACATACCTTTGTGCTCACAGCTAGCTTCTATTTTTCTTCCCATTCCTAAAGCTGCCTGAGGGATGAGGAGTAATGAGACATTTGAACCAACGACACTTTCTGTGCTTGGGAAGACATCCAGAAATTGCTTTACGCAAAGGCCTTGTGTCTGCTATTTCAGTGGCACCTTCAAGGCAGTAGCTGCTGGAAACAGCCTTTTTTCCTTCCTTTCTTTGAATACTGCCACTTTGCTCCTTGTGTAGCTGCTGACGGGTTGAATTAGGCCTGCATTGAGGTGCATCTGGCAGTGTCCTTTATTGACTTACTCATATAGATGATCTTCCCTATTTTAGCTAGTTCATACACAAATCCTGACAGACAGAACCATCTGGAAAGGTGCAATATTACAGTTTGTCCAGTGGCAAAATCAGCTGAAAGGGTTACTTACTGCTTGTTCATGTCTGTGAATTAAACTGCTGGTGTGACACTGCCCTAATTGGCAAAATTATTAGTTAATTTTTAACTATTAATTTAATTATTAGCGTAAAAGACTCTTACTTAGAGAGAGTTTTATATTCAAATGATTCTCTTGACTGTTTTTAGAGTATGGCACCACAAGGAATTTAACTGGTATGTCTAATACCTAAGCAGACATTAATTTGCAGCATCCGGGCTGCACTGGGAATCACACAGAATCACAGAATCGCTCGGT
>NW_010199073.1:0-3300 GCF_000695765.1 Mesitornis unicolor
GGTGCGGACCCCGCCGTGGGGCACTGCGGTCCCCGCTCTTCTTCCCCGGCCACCTTTGCTCCGTCCTCTTCCCCCCGCGGGGCAGGGGATGGGTGTTGAAATAGATCCGCCTAAATTTAGACAGACCGAGCCCCAGCCAAGAACAACAAGCGGAGGGGGCAGAGGGGGACGGTGTGCGGCAATGGAGAGGGCCAGAGGAGCCCGAGGAGGAGGTAGGACCCCCCAGAACCCCCCTGTTTGGATGATGCGACTCTGTGGCGTGGGGCTATGTCATTTGTGGGGTGCATTGGCCATGGGAGGTGGCTTCCTTGTGGCCTGGTTTTCCTCCCTTGGGTGACATTGCAGCCCCCCCACCTGCACCCCCCATGGGGTGAATTCCCCTGCAAAAGCACCTCGATCACCACAGGGAATACAGTTTTTGGCCGTGTTGTGTCCCCTCCTGGGGCACAGCTGAGTCCTGAACACAAACACGGCACGGCCAAAGGTGTCCCTGCAGGTCGATGGACGCCAGGACACCTTATCCCTTCCCAAAAACCACCCCTGCAAGGGCCTGGGCGCAGAGAGCGGCTGCACAACCCCCTGTCCCTGCAGGGGTGGGGAAATCGAGGGGAAACGTCCACGTTTGGCTTCTCCAGGGGTGTTTGGGATCCCTGAAAGTTGGGCTGGAGGGCAGGGATTGAAACCCCTTTGGGAAAAAGCCTCCCGACCCCAATTCCTGCTCTTTTCCAGGTTTTGGGAAGAAAATGAGGGAACTGGAGAGAAAAGGGGGGAATCGAGGAGAAAAGGGTGGATTGGGGAGAAAAGGGGGGAACTGGGGAGAAAAGAGGGGAGTCACTGCTGCTCATTGCAGAACAAGCGTAAATCTACCGCCAGGCTCTTGTTTTAAGCGTGTCCTCGGGGACAATGGAGAGATGAAAGGAAAACAAAGAATAAATACCAGCTTGGGTTCAGATCCCAGCTGGGATTCACACCAGGAGGATTTAGATGCCCATATTTTGGTTGTTTTGTTCCCGGGTTGCACAGAGGCTTTGCAGCTCCATTCCCTGCCCAGTATTTATGCTCTGGGTCCCCGTTACCTGGTAACATGGAATAACCAGCGAGTGGAAAAAATCCTGTTTAACAAATAAGCCCCATATCCCAGCACAGCCTCCAAGGGCCATGCCATGGCATCCTCCCCATCTGCTGCTTCCCCGGTGCGGGTGCCCACCGAGGGAATCGGTTACGTGGGGCCAGACAGGTGGGGATTCCTCGGGTGGGCTCTCGGCATCCACCCCCTGGAGGAGAAGCTACAAACGGAGACACTGAACCGGAATATCCAGATTGCTGCGGCACAGAGGTTGGGATGTGGGGTGGTCCTCAGCCCCCAGACTCGGTGGTGTGGGTGCAGCACCCCGGGGATGTGCCGAATCCTGGCTGTGCCGTGACACGGAGCCATCGGTTGGTGCCATCACGTGTTGGGCTGAGGAGGATGGGAATCGCTCCCGAGCTGGTGGAGCATCACAGCACCAAGACAAAAGCATCTGAAAATTGCTTCTGAAAGCCAGCGCCTCTCTTCCCACCAGCAAAATCAGCTGGGGTTTAGGAGCACAAAGCACCTGATCCCACCAGCTGGGCCACCAAACCCAGTGGAGCAGCTGGCGTCACCCACAGCCTTCTGCCTGAAAAGACCAGGCTTTCCCAAGTGCTGCAATGCCCCAGGAGGGGGTGAGACCCTCGTTGTACCCCACAGCTGTGTAATTAGTGGTGCAAAGCGGGTAATGTGCAGCTCTGCCTGTGAGCATCACCCATGTGGATCATCTGGAGCAACGTCACCCCTCCAAATGGGCCAGCACGGTCACAGCTCGGCCGTAGCCTCATCACTGTGGGTTTGTGAGGGTTTTGGTTTAATCTGAGTGCTTTGGAGGTTTCATTTGCCTGGGGAGCTCAGCTCTGGCCTGGCTCTGAGCTGGCACTGGCCAGGTCTGCAAACCAGCGCTACCAGCAGCCCCAGCCCAAACCCAGGAGGTTTGCACCCAAAATGGCCTGTGCGGGTGGGGAAACTCGGCAAAACGTCTCTAAAGAGGCACTGGGTCTCACAGAAGCTCATCCACCTCCATCAGAGCTGTGGGCACAAGCAGAGCCCCCAGCATCCCTGTCAGGGATGGCTCAGCCGGCCTTTCCTGAGCATCTGCAGGCGTGGGACCAGCCGGGACCTTGCAATTTGGGGCAGGGATTGAGCTGAGCCCTGGGTGCCATCCCCTGCTCCCACATCCCCTGGGAGCTGCAGGGGGAGCTGAGCCGTGGGGCTGGGATCAGCATTGGAAGAGGGGCCTGGGGAAGGCAGGATTTGCTGGAGAGCTGGAAGCGAGCATCCCGCATCACCGGAGGTGCGGATGCAGCAGTGGATGGACCATTCGCACCGTTTCTGCTCAGACCTGAAGCATCCCCCATTCTTTCCACGCTGCGCTCGGCACAGAGCTCCCATCCCTCCCCAAACCTCTGCTGAGGATCCTGATGCTCCACCAGGATCTCCACTTACCCCAGCAAACGCCGCTCTGACCGCCCGCAGGATGGGCCACCAAATGCCAATGGGGCCAGCGAATGTCCCCTGGGCTCAAATCCTGGTTCCTGGCGTAGGTTTGGCTCCAGGCAGGAGCGAGGAGGGGATCACGGCTGGAGGGAGTAGAAAACAGCTGAACTCCACGGCAGCCTGATCCGTCAGCGTGTGCTGGAGGAGAGGGGGCTAAGTCGACGCTTTAAAAATAGCCGGGAGTATTTTTGATCCCGAAAGTCGGATTCCAATGGGGAGGGGAAGGGAAAAGGGAGGGAGAGCCCAAGGCGTCCCAGCTGCACCCTCCAAATCCGTGGGCAGAGCAAACCATGCAGGAGGTGGACATGGGGTCCTGGCTGGACCACCCGGAGCTCTCCAGACTTTGGGAAGAATGGGAATTCCCAAATGGGGAATGCAAAGCACTGCTGGAAATTGGAGGCTTCTCTTTCCATAGCACTTGCATCCCCCAGCACCCGGCTCCCACCAAGGGCCCGTGCCTGCGAGTGACTGCGCTTGTCCTGACTCTGCAGGAGGGACATGGAGAAACCAAGGAAGATGCAGACCTGGAGCCAAGGGAAGCTTTTCCTTGGGATCCTCCACCAAGAGCTTCCCCTCTCCCCGTCCTGGGAGAAGGGCGGATGCTGCACGGACCTGAAATCTGCTGCATCTGGAGAAGTCTGGGGAAAAATTGGGAGTCTGCATCCTTCTACTACCCCACTTGAATCACAGAATCACAGCGTCATTAAGGTTGGAAGAGACTTCCAAGATCA
>NW_010199074.1:0-7589 GCF_000695765.1 Mesitornis unicolor
TGAGGTGGCTTTTGTGTTGTGTGCTTTTTGAATTGTATTGTTTTTAATGACAAAAAAGACCCACTGCTATGAAATTCATGGTTAAGTAAAACAGAAGTGCTGCTAGCAGCTTCAGCCAATATTCCTTTCTTACCTTTTAAGCACCAGAGAACAAGTGAGAGGTGCAAAAAGCAGAATGAACATCATGCTGAAGCAAAGCCCAGTCACAAAAACTTCAAATTCTCCTTTATCTGGTGGGAAATGGAGAGACTGAATCAGGCCTATGGTATCAAGTATAGAAATTCTATGTTGCCTCTGCCAAAAAAAATATTTCAAACGGAAGTCAAGTTGAACTTCATGCATGTTCTTGGATTCCTGTAAGTGAAATCTAGTTAAAACAAGACCTGGGATTTCTGTGACTCCAAGGCTTTCAGGTTTGTGTTTTTAAGATACCTAGATCCACATGCTGAATTCTTAAAACGACTATCCAAAGATAAATCCTTTATAATAAAAGAAGCATTCCTACTCCTCATGCCATTATGTGAGCTCTAACTTATTTAATGATTCAGGACCCTGATAGAGGTCTGATTTCACAAGACACTATTTAAATGAAAGTGGCTTTTAATCTGTTTCAGGTTTTACTAGTGCAGTTTGGGGTGAGGTTTTTTTTTTGTGAGGTCTCACCTGGTCCTGGTACAAGTACTGTGGTTTGTGCATTTGGTGTGTGACATGGTTCACCTGCTAGGAATGTTAAGACAATTTTATTTGCCTTCAGCCATTTGTCAACCCTTGCTGCAAACCTGTGTCTCCTATGCCTGTGCTAATACCTTCTCCAGATACCTCCCCACACTACCACCTCACCTCTCTGAGGAGATAAAGTGCTTGAAAGGTTAATGAATGTTGACAAAGTGCTCAGGCAGCAAGAGCAGCACTGCTAACACAGGAACCAGAGCAGTCTGTGATGTGAAGAGTGGGTCGGGGTTGAGGTGTTCTTTACAGACAGTGAAATCAAAACGTTCAAAATAGCACCAGGAAAGTGTGGTCAGTACACGATACTGCTCCTGATACTGACAACACATATTTGCAAAAGGCCGCTTTCTTTTTCTTTTCATACCCAGCCACCAGCACTTTTTTTTTACTCAGCTACTTAATTTTGCTTAAAACGGTATTTGAAAAGCTGTAAATTGTTTTGTTGCTGAAATAGGCTTTTATGACAAAGAAATCGAAGGTTCTTCTGATGGATTAAACTGTGACATGTTGGGTAGGGGGAAATAGTAAATACAATGTTGAAGTCCAATGTAATTACCTGAATTTTTAAAATGATGCATTAAATTAACTCTGCAATTTTGATATTTTCCTGAAAAATTGAATCCTATCCAAATATATGCTCAATAGGATACATGGAGCAAAGTCCTGCAGAAAAGCACCAGTGGAGACACTTTAATTTCTTGTGTTGACAGGAGAAAAGATTTCAGTGGGGTGGGAAGGAGGAGACAGAAACCCTGTTGACTTCAAGGAAGATTTTTTACTTCTTTCCTTTTTATTTCTGCTTCACACTTTTGACTATTCACGTTTTTGTATTTATAACTCCTTCACTTAACAGAAAAAAGCTCTAGCGGGGAGAAGCCATTTGCATACTCCTTTCTCTGAATTTCACAGGTTTCTTTTCCTAGAGCTGACACCATCTTAGTCTGATTTTTTTTTTAATTTTTAAACATTCAACTGAGTGAAGTAGTGGTCAAACAAAAAAAGGGTCTACTGCACTGTCAGATTTAATTTAGCTGATAAGGTGTTAAAATGTTTGGCAGACCGTGTTTAGCCAACCCTGTATGATTACAATATATGAGACTTTTTAAATGTAACTCTATTGATCTTCTTAGCCTAGCCAGGCATCTTTTGCCAGATAACTTTTTCCAGCGAACTATAGGATCTGTTTTGTAAAGTGTACTTAAATTATTAGAAAACAAAAAATACTTTGATTAGCTGTCACCCACAACAGGAGTAATTGAAAGAGACGACTACTTCTTTTTTCTTTTTTGTAGTTAATGGCTCAGGGATCTAACTGGAAACCAGTTAACCAGTTTTACATGATTGCTCAGGATTTTGCCAAGAGCAAAGACTACTGAATTTAACTAGTCACAGGCTGAATACTTAAGCTGCTGAAATCTACAACAGGAGTTGACAATACATAAAGATATTTGCGTACACCTGGCATAAATTGGGCGTAAAATGTTTTGGGCATGAGGAACTCTAGCTAAGTCTTCCCTGGATGTTAGGTAATGAAATATGGGCAGAGTTGCTCTGTGATGCATAGTTTACCTCTAACAAAGGAAAATTTTTTTTCGTTTGCCAGCAGTAATTGGATTGAATAATAAATCTTAAGCACAAGCACTTTGTTGCTACTTGAAAAGCAGGAAAGGATAGAAAATAAAGCCCTATATAGTGCATAAAGCAAGGACTAATGCACAGATGCATAGAGCTTCCACAGTACCGTATTTTGGAGTACTGAAAAGCTGTGAAAGAGTCGGAGGTCCTTCGCCAGCTTTAGTGAATCCTGAAATCTGCACAAGGTAGATGGTTTTTTCCTTCAGTCTGGTAAGATGGTAACTTGTGGTAGAAGAATTGACAGTAACAGCTGAAATGCAAGAGGGGTTTAGGGAAGGAGACCATTAGACAAACTCTGATGGCTGAGTCTGTATCAGTGTAGCTGACTGGGGAAAAGGCAAAATTTCTGTGCCCTAATGCACTCCTGGAGGAAGCCACACTGTGCAGATGTTCTTTTATGGACATAAGATTTCTCCAAAATACTTATGCACATTTTAAATCCAGAGGCCAAAAGCATGAGCTTTTAACACACCAAGGATGTGTAGGTGGTGAGTGCAGAAGGCTGTGTGTACTGGATGACAGTGAAATGCACCTAAGATGCTGAACAGTTGATTTCGTGTTGGCTCTAGTTGACTTAAGGACTAGACCCTATCACATGCTGTGCCTTTATTACAGTAATCAGTACTTATTAATCTCAATTAATACCTGTGGTATTACTCATCCATTGTTCAGTACAGAAAAAGGGCAGTGCATTCTGTGTCACCAACTTTGTAGGGCTTTCAGCTCAACCTTTCTTTTCTGATGGTGCAGTGACTTTTCCCTTGGACAGAATAAGAAAACAACGATGCTGTAGTATGCCTTTAACAGGGCAGAAATTACTTCTCAAGTTTGCCACTGTGAATTTAAGATCTTCATAGAAGTGGAAATGGTGCTGTAGCCAATAGGCTTCCTTCACAAAAATTCTTCAATAAAACTTTTCTTCCTGCCTGGAAAATGTGGCAATGGAGTGTCATGTCACTGTTGTCTTGACTTATTAGGGCAGATGGGGAAAAAAAATTAAAAATCAGTCCTTGACACTGCCCTTCTGCCTCCTCTTGCACTTTATGATAGGTATTTGGGATGGAACAGAGACCCCTGAAGAAGGTGCCAAACCTCCTGCTAACACTGTGTGCTTGAAGCTTTTGCTTTTTATGGTTCTATAAAGGCATAGCCAACATGAATGCTAGAACCCTTGCTATTCTCCTTTGTCGGGTCTTAGGTGCTATTTGTCTTCCACAGCATGTCTTTAGTTTTATTTGAAAGTCACTATGTGCAAAGTTAATGTGTTATTATTTATGGCAAGAAGACTCTCCACTGCAGACTAGAAGAAAAATGTTTATCAAAAGAATTATGGAGATTTTTTTCGAAAACTCAAGTGGTTTGAGCTCACAACTGTTCTTTTATTTCAATGTACAGAAGTTTCATACTTTGTAGTTAAACACAAAAACTATCAATTTAAGATAATATTTCTTAAAATGAAAAATCTAATAGTGTATTTGAAAGCAAGTAAGAAATATAAACTGTATTCCTTGCTAATTTAGTTCAAGAAATATATAATTTTTTAAGTTCTATAAAAAGGCTCAGAGTCAAGCTTAGCTGAGTTGCAATGAAACATAAAAGTATTGTGGCTGAAATCTTAATACCTAAGAAATACTGAGAGCATACATCTTCCTTTCAGTGTTACTAGTGGATTCTGTAGTAGTCTTAGAACTGTAAGTTTTAAAGAAGTGTTTTCTATCAATATTTAATCTGAGATGATATCTAGAAGATTCTAGGTACTCATAGGACCACCAAGAGAACATTAAAACTCTACAAGGGAGCTTATCTTTGGGAGTGCTCCATTCCCACAGAAATCTGAGTAACTCAGCAGCACTGAAGGGTCCGTATGCAGCTTTTCTGTCCTGAGTCTGAGCTGCTGCTTTGATCTGAGCAATGGTGACTTACTCAAAGATTTTTTCCTCGATGAATCTATATAGGTGATCCTGTATCCCTGGAGAAAGCCTAAACAGTCTTCGGCAGCTATTTCAGTCCACTTCACAAGTGCAGAATGCTTTGTGATATTCTGAATTCTCACATTAGCAGGACCTGTCCTAGGAACTTAAAAATTGGATAGTATTTTAAGTTCTGCATCAACACTTGTGCAATAGAGATACAAGATTGAAACCTAGCTGCTTCCTAGAGAGCTGCTTGCCTGATTTTATTTGTCATAAATATATCATAACAGGTGGAGGAGAAAGGACAAATCTCATAAAGTAAAAAAGTCTGCATCTTAAGCAGTACCAAAGTAGGTAGAAATTGTGACTGTCTCATTACAAATACTTTAATAGCCACAACTGTACTCTTTTCAACTTGCAATATAAGACACTACAGAATTGGGATTGGAAAATCTGACTTTGGTCACAGTTAAATTCGAGCTACATGGAGTATTAACTCTGAGACTCTCTTTCCGTTATTTTAGTCATGTCATGTGCAATAATAATAATTATATTTCTGTGGACCTATCAGTAAGGAACAATATTCAGGTCATTCACTGCCAGGGCATAACTGCCAGAACCAAAGGCAGTGCTAACTGGAGAATGCTGTTAAGTCACCTGGAAAATTATCTTTGTGGAGGATTTATTTTATTGCTACAGATAGGAAATGAGAAGAAATATAAGGGATGAGGTTATATAAAGGGGAGGAATACCTCCTTCAACTGAGTAAAAGTGGGTCACTCCAAAAGTCTTTTCATGTCTTGTGAAATTTTCACACTGACACACATCAGATGCATGTACCATTATTTTGTACAACATGTATGGCTGAAAATTGTCTGGAAAACAAATAAAGGTACATCAGAGTTTACTGAAAGGTTATAAATTATAAAGAAATGAAGGAGAGACAAAAACTTTATAGCTTTTGTATACAGTTCTTACTTTCTGAGACTGAAATAAGTCTCAGCATAAGTTTACAGTGCTATACACTGAGTACAAAATATGGGCATCTTTCTTCATTGTCTTCATTGTCTCTAGATGTTTAATACAAACTATTTCAAAAGCAGAACAAGACATAACATGGGTTTGCTTTTAGAAGATGCCAGATCTGCTTATTGTATCCCTCTGGAAGGCTTGAGATGCTGAAGGAGAAGTAGGAAAGTAAAATGACAGTAGATATCTTAGTTCAAGGACAGGTATATTTCCCCCTCTGCTAACATATTTAAAAGCAAGCAGAACAGTTAGATGTAATGTGGCAGTGCAGATGTTGCAGAAAGACCAAGGAAAAGAGTGCATTCATTTATATAACTCTGAAGCTAAATATTCTCTACTGTACATAAAAGCTAGTCCCAAATGGCCTCTGCAAGAGCTGCCTACATGAATTTAGTTAAGATTTTTGATGGCTGGCCCTTAAGGGGATCCCTGGCTGCAGCTCATCATGCTTAGCCTGGTAAGAAGAATATTAGAGTTGAGAATTTAGGTTTTGAAAAGGACAGCCATTGGGATTACAAAAATAATCGAAGGGAGACTGTAACAGACAGGTTTATATTTAAATTTAAGATTACCTAGGGACAAGGGAAACTGTTGGGTTTTTTTTAAGTGAGTAGTGTATAGGTCTGTCTGGAATGTGGACAAGCAGAGATATCATACCAGCAACAGCAGCTTAGCTGTATTTCATGTCCAGAAGAATCCTACTGAAAACTCTACTTTTATCTGTCTTGATGTTGCTAAAAATTAAATGGCATCATAGTGTTAGACAAAGATAAGAGTTGCACTTATCTGGATCTTCAGTTTGGTCTTAAAAACAGGATGAAAATCCTACCCTCCCCAGCTAAAAATAACCCATAAATAAAATGGTGCTCTGTAAGTAGGTTTGGGGGTTACTCTTACCTAATGTGAAATTTCTAGTAGTTGTAGTTACCATTTTCATGTGCATATCCTCTTTACCAGTACCCCAGTCAACCACAAAACATTTTGGACTGTATTCTGGAGTCCAGGTGACAACTGCATTAGTTCCCTGGTGTTTGACGTGGATTTGGCCAGGTAAGCCTGTGAACGAATACACCATTAGAGATCAATAAATAGGAAAGCAATTTTCTCATCTCTTGCTTGCATTCTCTCTTCTGTTCATTTCTGAAGATTACTTATTAAGGAGTTATCATTGCGGGTCACCAGTATATAGTAAGGTTTACACTAGTATTGCAATAAAGGAAACTTAGCATCTAGTACTTTGCAATGGTCTATGGGATCTCCAGTGTTAATTGCTGTTTGTGGTCTTTAATTTTACACAATTTGAAAAGGGGAAATGACTGTTGCAAGCTTCAGGAAGAGGACACTTGACATACTTGCACTAAGTGTGTTCCTAAGATAAAGTTCTTGTCAGTATGCACAACTTTTCCTCAGCTAGTTCAGCCATTTTCTTTCACATAACTTCATTGGTTTTCAGAGGAGATAAAATGGAGAATTTTATCTATTTGCTACAAGATCCAGTTCTCACCCCAAAAGGAGAGAGGTTGCTGTTCTCCCCACTTAATTTCAGTCAGAAGGTCTTTGATAGTCTGACTTTAAAAATACAAAAAAAATTAAAATCCTTGCAGCAAATGCAAAGTATATGAAATGATACAGTTCTAATCCATAACTAGCCCTTCTCCTCCTCCCCAGGGTCTGCACTATCTCACAGTTGCTCTATGCATAGCAGTTAATAGAAGCTCACAGAAGGTTATTTGGCAGTAGTTCATGACAGATACAGAGAACCTGCATAGCAGTACAACCAAATCTGAAATAGGTGTTTGGAGGAAGCCATGAACAACAGGCTGAGATATTTAGCAGACAAGTAGCTGTCAGTCAACAGATGTTTTGGGGTGCTAGTATATATTTAATCAGAAGAAAGCTAAAGCAGTCAAATGTAAGGTCAAAATCAAGTTGTTGAGTCTTTGCAGGGCAAAGGAGAACAGAATGAAGGAAGTCTGTTAGAAAACCCTGGAAAAGCAATTAATTGCAATGGTTGAGATTAACAAGCCTGTTTGCACACTTCTTTGCCTGTGCACACAATGGCTTCATTTAACAAGATATAATCTACTTTGGAAGACAGAGATTTTTCTTATATTTCAACAACTATATCTCAGGACAAATGAAACTGGATTGTATTATAAGAAAAACATTGTTAAATAGTTCTATTGTTTAAATGAAAAAAATTATTTTGGTATCACAGAAGCTTATATCTTCACTGCAATATGACATACCCCCTAATGACCTATTAGAGAGCAGCGTAGGGGA
>NW_010199075.1:0-2562 GCF_000695765.1 Mesitornis unicolor
CCTCTGCGCCAAGGGCCGCTGCCCCTGGGACAGCCAGCTGGTGGTGGCCATCTTCACCTACGTCAACCTGCTGCTCTACGTGGTGGACCTGGCCTACTCCCAGCGCATCCGCTTCGTCTCGCACCTCTGAGGGGGCCCGCGAGGCCGTCCCAGCGCCGGCAGCCATGGGGAACGAGCAGGGACGGGGGCGCTGATCAGACACACAAGGACCATCAGCCAAACCAAGGTCAGGACTGACCGGACCAGCAAATTAACGACCTGGGGGGTGGGATGCAGACGGTGCCCACCTCCCCTCGCTGCACATCTCCCCCAGGTGCCAGGGCCAAGAGACGCCACAGCTCAAAGGATGCAAAACGGCCTCTGCAGCCACAATGGGGCTGTGGTGTTACCAGGTATTAGGAAAGACACCGAGGATTTTGGAACTGGTACCAACGCTTGACTGTAACTGAGAGCCTGCCCGGGAAGTGGGGGAAGCAAAAGCTGCATCAAGGAGCGCCCGTGGTGGAGACGGGAAACAGCCCCTGGGGCGCGGGTTGGTTTGGGCCGCGCGGGGACACGAAACGTTTGTGTGGTGGGAAGAGCAGTCAGGGCGTTTTTGGGAACACCGCGCTGCAAGCGGATCTCAAAGGCTGCCGTCCTCTCCCTTCCCCTCCTCGCCTTCGCCATTAGCACAGAACAGGAACGTCCTGACCTTGGGGGGAGCATGGGGTATTCCTATTTCCTATTTAGCAAACACCGAGTCGCTGCAGAAATTAAAGTCTGTGAAACCGGGGCTCTGCTGCCAAGAACTGAGCCAGCTGCAAACGCGACTCCACGTCCTCGCTGCCGTGGGGCCGCAGGGGCTCGGCGCGCTCGGTCTCGGATGTGGAGAGGATTTTTGGAAGCTGAAAGAGAAATTAATTCAGTGGGGAGGGGGAGGGACACGGGGGTGAACTGATCCCATGAACTCAGGGGGCACGGATGGGACGGGACGATGGTGCCACCCGGGCACTGCCCGGCCCAGCCCAGAGCTCGGGGTTCCAAATTCGTCCCCAGGGCTGCGTTTTCCTGAGCCATCCCTGCCCAACTCCCCACATTGCACAGCGCAGATCTCAGGCTTCATAGGATGAAAGGTTCTTCATTTCTGACCCGTGAGAAACCAAAGCAGCGCAGCCCTCGTGCAGGAAGCACTGGGTGGGTGTGAGTACAGTAAAGCAGCCAACTGTCAGGGGCGAGGTATATTTTTTAACCAAACCAAAATAAAGCTGAATGGCAGACACACACACACTGCGTCTCAGAGACTCGTGTGCTTTCACCCTGCTCTCCATGCGGCTTTTACTTCACCAGACGCAGCCCTTTGCTTTCCACGGGGACGCACGGCTCCGCTTGTTTTGAGGTACAAAGCCTGAACGCAGCCCCAAAAGGCACCCGGCAGACGAGAGCTGATGGCACTGTCTGCAGCGGCCACTGAGGAGCAGGGAACTGAACTTGTCCTCAGTGCTTCCATGGGGTCTGAAAAGCAAAGGGAGACGCGGCCGGGGCAGGTGGCAATGGATGATCCTGCTGCTGAGTGAGACCCGGCCGTTCCAGCGGGGATGATCTGTGAAATGGGCACAGGGGGACGCCCCGGGCAGCTCCGGGGGCTTTTCCCTTCCACAGGACCACAGTGAGGGCAGGGGTGGCACTGGGTGGGTTTTCTGCACCAAATCAGAGCAACGAGCAGGAATATGATAAAAATGTGTTCATGACAAGTGGTGCAACCCAGCGCTGGGGTGTAAAGAAAGGCCCAAGAGAAGCAGGTAACGCAAACATCGGGGTAAAGCGTGGTGCCCGTGCATTAACGGGAAACGGGATTTAACATGGAGTCGGTGATACCGCGGGCGGGAGGGGCAGAAAGCCCAGGCACTGCCAAGAACAGCGTGTTCAGATTTAGCCTTCTCATCTGCCAGCCAAAGACCGAGCAAAAAATGTGAGCATGGTCAAAATGGCAAGAAAAGATTGTGTGGACAACAATCCACTCTTTCAGGAGAAAAACTAAAATGAAAACCTCATGCGTCAGTGGTTAGGACAGTCACAAACCATTGGAAACTATGAGATTACCCAATCCAGGGCAGAGCATCCGATAGCTGCTGCGAGCGACTTCACCAGCCAGCCCTGTCACCATTCAGTTAACTAAAAACCACTTTTATTTCCACAGCTTGTCTTTCCCCTTAATTAGTAAATCATTATCAAGTAACGTCTGTAGAACCAGCTCCCCGAGACACCCCGATTTCTGTGCGAAGCGGCAGAACATTGGTGCATTCATTCAGGATCAGAGATTTGTGTTTGCAGACAAGGGGTCCAACCTGAGGTACACCGTATTTATACAGACACCAATCATCTGAGTGGTTAATGGGTTACATTGGGATGGGATTTGTCATTTCCCTTCTCTGGGATTCAGGACCCCCAAAAGACAACTGGAAATACCCACAGGAGACCCCCGCAGATCCACTGCTGTCAATAGAAGAGCAAGAAACAACCCAAAGGACAGAGGAAAAAAGCCAGCGGCCTGGTAGGGTCGTGCCTATGGAAGCAGCACTGCCC